>NW_027187245.1:1674332-1766655 GCF_028583685.1 Petaurus breviceps papuanus
CTTTCTTTCTTTCTTTCTTTCTTTCTTTCTTTCTTTCTTTCTTTTTTTCTTCCTTCCTTCCTTCCTTCCTTCCTTCCTTCCTTCCTTCTTTTTCAGTCATGGACTTCTTTTGTGGCTACTTTTATTTAATTTCTTCTTTATAGTGCCTCATTTAGTATGTGGTACAGTTTGCCCATTTCTACCACATGCCTATCCATGGCCATCTGAGTGACACTCATTTTTTTCTTCTTTGCAGACTAGAGTCTTTCATAAATCACAGTCTTAATATTGCTGTTAAAAAGATAGTCCTATGCTTCTGGAAGAAGTTTGGAGGTAGCAAAGGTGTTTTGTTATTTTCAAAGGCAATCTAGCCCACACATGTCTTCTTGTTTAATTCTGGGTCCAGATCATCCATTTGCAGTTTATATCCAAGATATAGTTAGATAGATTTATAGCTAGCTAGATAGATATAGATATCTATTTTGAAGGTCGTCATGACATCAAGGTCAGCTATCACACTGCTGGTAAATTATTTTAGTTGAAAAGGCTATAAGCCAAGAATAAAGTGTAGGAAGAGTTGGTGCATGATTTTTTGATTGTGCACTCAATGTAGCCTCTGAGGTTGAGACGCAGTAAAGTATGGATCAATTCTCTGCTGCTTGTGCTAATTTTGGACTGATAATTAACATCAAGAAAACAGAGGTCTCCCCTGACCAGCACCGCACCATCTATATGTGGAACCACAAGTTATAGCAAATGGAGAAATTTTGAATGCTGTGGATAAGTTCGCTTGCCTTGGCATTAGACTTTCCAAGGATGCACAGGGATGAGATTATTCTATGGATGAGGTTGATGCACGCATTGCCAGAGGTAGCTCAGTGTTTGGGAAGCTCCAAATGAAAGTATGGGAAATATGTCACATGAAAGTCATAAATGATACCCTAACCAAAAAAAGCACTGCTCTATGAGCAAAGCAGAATTGTAGCTGGTCAAAAGAAAAACGAGATGCACAAATTTAGAGACATCTCTACTCCAAATGTTCATATGGACTATTTGTGCCTACCTGTGGTAGAACCTTCTGACCTCATATTGACCTGACCAACTATAGTCAGACACATTATACCTTGACCCCAAAATAGTGATGTCATTTTGGTCCTCTTCGATAATGAAGGACAAAAAACAACCAACCTAAATGTATATTGAAGGACAAACCCAGTAAGTTGTCTATCATGTCATAATGTCCATCATATCCAGCATATCATAATCTGGTAAATAGCAATTGCTCATCTACTTGAATTTTCTGGTGTGGATGTTTGGGGTAATTTCTTTTGAGTGATTATAAATCTTATTTAAGAGGGTCTTCAGTGTGTTGAAGAGTGATTCAGTCAGCAAAATTCAACTGCAAACAAGAACATATAGAGGACCTTACCAGCTATAGAAATTCCTTTTCACTTGGGCCTCCATGCTGAATTTCTTCTATCCCCCTGTCAACACCTTGGGTGAGTTGTACATTTTACTGTTTTATGCCTTACTTGCTTTTTATGAGCTGAGAGTCACTAGGCAAAGCTATACATTATTTATTTTAAGGAATTTTGTATAATTTTGCCAGATGCATGGGAGATAACTTGTTGAAAAAGGTCTTTTTTAATTATTTATTTTTGGTTTTCACCATTCACTTCCATAAGATTTTGAGTTCCAAATTTTCTCCCTACCCCTCCCCTTCCCCACTCCAAGATGGTGTGTAAATTGACATAGGTTTTACATATACATTCATATTAAACATATTTTCACATTAGTTGTATAAAGAAGAAATAAAAACAATGGGATAAACCATGAGAGAGAGAGAGAGAGAGAGAGAGAGAGAGAGAGAGAGAGAGAGAGAGAGAGAAATATTATGCTTATGCTTATATCTGCATTTAGACTCCATGGTTCTTTTTCAGGATATGGATAGCATTTTCCATCATGAGTCATTTGGCATTGTCTTAGATTTTTGCATTGCTAAGCTGAGATAAGTCATCTCACAATGTTGCTATTACTGTGTAAAATATTCTTCAGGTTCTGCTCACTTCACTCAGTATCAGTTCATGTAAGTCTTTCTAGGTTTTTCTGAAGTTCACCTGCTCATCATTTCTTATGGAACAATAGTATTTCATTACATTCATATACCCCAACTTATTCAGTCATTCCTCAATTGATGAGCATCCCCCCAATTTCCAGTTCTTGACCACCACAAAAAGAGCTTCTATAAACCTTTTTGTACATGTGGGTCCTTTTCCTCTTTTATGATCTCTCTGGGATACAGAGGTAGATGCAGAAAACTTGAATAAAATATTAGCAAAGAGATTACATCACCTTATCATGAGGGTAATACACTATTACCAGGTAGGATTTATACCAGAAATGCAGGGTTGGTTCAACAGTAAGGAAATTTTCAACATGATTGACCATATCAACAACAAAACTAACAGAAATCATTTATTTTCTCAATAGATGCAGAAAAAAACTTTTGACAAAATACAACATCCATTCCTATTAAAACACGAGAGTGGAATAATTAGAGTCTTCCTTAAAATGATAAGTAGAATTTACCTAAAACCATCAGTAAGAATTATATGTAATGGGGATAAGCTAGAAGCATTTCCAATAAGATTGGGAGTGAAACAAGGATGTCCATTATCACCACTGTTATTCAAGATTGTACTAAAAATGTTAGCTTTAGCAATAAGAGAAGAAAAAGAAATTAAAGGAATTAGAATAGGCAAAGAAGAAACAAAGCTTTCATTCTTTGCAGACGATATGATGGCATACTTAGAGAATCCTAGAGAATCAAGTCAAAAACTACTTGAAATAATAAACAACTTTAGCAAAGTTGCAGGATATAAAATAAACTCACACAAATTATCAACATTTCTATATATTTTTAACAAAGTCCAACAGCAAGAGATAGAAAGAGAAATTCAATTTAAAGTTACTGAAGACATTATACAATATTTGGGAGTCTACTTGCCAAGACAAACACAAGAACTATATGAAAACAATTATAAAATACTTTTCACACAAATAAAGTCTGATCTAAATAATTGGAAAAACATCAGTTGCTCATGGCTAGGTTGAGCTAATATAATAAAAATGACAATTTATGTAAATCAATTTAGTTATTCAATGCCATACCAATCAAACTACTAAAATATTTTATAGAACTAGAATAAATAATAGCAAAATTCATCTGGAAGAACAAAAGTTCTAGCATATCAAGGTAATTAATGAAAAGAAAGGCAAGGCAAGGAAGCCTAGCCATACCAAAGCTTAAATTGTATGATAAAGCAGCAATCATCAAAACTACCTAGTACTGGCTAAGAAATAGAGTGGTGGATCAATGAAATAGGTTAGGTACACAAGACATCGCAATCAATGTCTATAGTAATCTACTGTTTGATAAACCCAAAGACTCCAGCTTCTGGGATAAGAACTCACTATATAACAAAAACTGCTGGGAAAACTGTAAAACAGTACAGCAGAAACTAGGCATAGGTCAACATCTTACCTGTATATGAAGATAAAGTAAAATTGGGTACACAATTTAGAATTAAAGGCTAACATTATAAGCAAATGGGAGAGCAAAGAATAGTTTACCTGTCAGATTTATGGAGAAGGGAGGAATTTATGACCAAACAAGAGATAGAGAACATTATGAAATACAAAATGGATAATTTTGATTACATTAAATTGAAAAGTTTTTACAAAAATAAAACCAATGCAACCAAGATTAGAAAGGAAGCAGAAAACTGGGAAAGATTTTTTTATGACAAGTGTCCCTGATAAAGGCTTCATTTCTGAAATATATAGAGACCAGAGTCAAATTAGAATAGAAGTCACTTCCTAGTTGATAACTGGTCAAAGTTATGAACAGACAGTTTTCAGAGGTAGAAATTAAAGCTATCTATAGTCATACAAAAAAAAAATCCTCTAAATCACTACTGATTAGAGAAATGCAAGTCAGAACAACTCTGAAGTATCACATGACACCTACCAGATTGGCTAACATGACAAAACAGGAAAATGATAAATGTTGGAGAAGATGTGGGAAAATTGAAACACTAATGCATTGTTGGTGGAATTATGAACAGATATAACCATTCTGGAGAGTGTAGCAGCAAGCACCCCAGCATCCCCAGGGCGGCTGCCAACACAGGTTCTTAGATCTGCTTTTCTAAAGGAAAGCAACTCAAAATGGGTTAACAAGCTTACTTTAATCAATCAAACATATATCATTTGCCTAGTTCAGGGGGAAAAGGTCAGCACCCCAAACTTCAGAGTATATAGACAGAAGTTACAAGACAGAGAAACAGATCAAGCAGACAAGCTTCCAAACTGTCCAACCATTACATCCATACCAAATCACAGTTGCCAGAGAGGAAACCATCAACATCTGGGTTTTTCAAAATTGGGGGTGCTCTCAATGGCTGCCCAGAGTCTCATCTGGTCAAATCACACAACACTTCTCAAAATGAGCCCCAAAACAAAACCTCACATCAGGGATTGTATAGCCTTCTCCTGGTTAAGAGAATGTAACAACCTCCTTTACCCACTGCCTAATCACACAGCATCAAGGTGTGGGCATTCCAGAAAAACAAGCCTCCTACCACAGGCTCCATGTGACCACATTCAGCCTATTAGTGGGCAGAGTATATTTTCAAATCAAGGAAGGTTCTCAGAGTCTCTTAAGCCTATCAAAGGGCCTAGGGGCAGGGAAGATCTTTAAATTTGCATTTCCATTACAGAGAGCAATTTGGAACTCTGTGAAAAGGGCTATAAAACTATGCATACCCTTTGACCCAGCAATACTACTTCTAGGTCTGTATCCCAAAGAGATTGAAAAAGATCGTTTTAAGGCATTTTTTGATCTAGAAAAATCAAACAGTTTAAAACTATCAACAAACAATAACGTGAGAAAAATTAATGCAACTTGAATAAAAAGGAAAGTGGCAGACTTGGGGAAAAACTGTGATTCAGATAGTTCTGATAAAGTTCTGATATCTAAGATATATAGCAAATTAACAAATATGGATATATACATATTTACATATATACACAAATATATGTAGACACATTCAGATATATACTTATTCATATATACATATATACACACATATATATGTATATACACACACATATATATCCAAAAGCCATTCCTTAGAGCAGAAAGGATATGAACAAATTGTGAACTTTTAACAACAATGTAAAATAAGGTTCCAAATAAATAACAAGAGAAAGGCAAATCAAAACAACTCTAGGCTTTTGCCTCACACCAACCAAACAAATTGACCAAGATAATGAAAGATGGAACTAGTCAGTGCTGAAGTGGCTGTGAAAAGATTGGCATGCTAATGTTCTGTGGGTGAGGCTTTGAATTGGTTCAACTATTCTGGGAAGCAATTCAGAATTAGACTGAGAACGTGATTAAAATGTCCATACTCTTTGACTCAGAGATTCGACTGCCAGGTATTTTTCCCAAGGTGGTCAATGATAAAAACAAAGGCTTCTATACAGCAAAATATTATAGAAGTGGTAACAAAGAATCAGTCACTCGATCACTATTTATTAAGCATGATTAAATGCCAGATAGTCTTCAAGGTGCTGGGGATACAAGTGCTCTTAATGAAATTATCTCTTCTTTCAAAGAGTTTACATTTTAATTGGGGATGCAGCAATGACAAAAGCATATACAGAATAAAGAACTGAAAAGAAGTCAGTCATTTATTGGGGAACAGTTACATAAGTTAAATTTAAATAAGTTAAAAACAGTTAAATAAGTGATGGTTAGAAACAGCTAGGTGGTACAGCAATGAATAGAGCCAGGGACTTGAAGGTAGGGAGATCTGAGCTCAAATAGGATATCAGATACTTGCTGGCTGTATGACCCTGGCTAAGTTACTTAACTGTTGTCTACTTCAGTTTCATCATCTTTAAAATGGGAATGATAATAATAGCACCCACCTCCTAAGGTTGTTGTGAGAATCAAATGACATAGATATTTCCAAAGTACTTTGCAAACATTAAGTTCTATATAAATGCTGGCTATTTTTTTTATTATTTTAAAAATCAGGACAGGAGTCTTCCTTGCCTCCTTGCTCAGTATTCTCTGCCCTCCAATAGGTCTTTCAAAAATTCCACAGACAAATTCTAAGTGCAGTGGGATTTTGTGTTCTTTCTATCTGATTCAATGATATGATGGGAAAAATGTGGTCTCTTGTAGACTCTCACTTGTGAAAGCCTGAATGATCTCCCCTAATCCTCTCATTGAGGATGTCCTCAATACATGTATAAGTTATTCTTGTAAAACGTTTTTTATACAGATGGCAAAGTAAGCAGAGAGGTTGGTAGTTATGGATGTTGTTTCAATTGCCTTTATTCAATATTAATAAAGTCTGAGAATTTTTTCACATGTAGTTGGTTTCTTCCCCTCCTCATTATTCACTGTACTAAACACCGGCAATACAAACACAAAAGTGTGATAGTCCAAGCCTTCAAGGAGTAACAGGGGGAGTCGTGTCCAGGAATGGGAGGGCTGGTAGGGAAGACACAAGATCTAGAGTAAAACATTGGTATGGGCCATTGACATACCCTTTCTAGAGGCAATGGGATTTGATTATACCCTTTGACATACCCTTTCTAGAGGCAATGGGAGTGTTGATTTGATTATACTTCTTGATCTGGAGGTAACAAAAAGTGCAGAGAGAGGAAGGGGAGGGTTGGCTGCTCCAGGAACAGGGCAACAGAAGTTGACCAGGGTGGAGGTAAGGCTACATGGTTGCAGGGAGTACAGAGCTGGGTGTCTTAGCTTATCCCAGGAATGGTCTCTGATGATCCAAGTTTCCAGAGAGGTGAAGCAGCAGCATCTATAGCTGCAGGGCAGAAAATGGCCAGGATAAAGTTGATACGTTTTGAATCAAACTCTCAACCTACCTGATAACTCAAAGTCAAGAAGCATTTATTAAGCACTTACTGTGTGGTAGGCATTATACAAAACACTAGGAATATGAATATAAACAAACAAAAAATGTTCTTGCCCTACAGGAGCTTATATTCTAAAGAGGGAGGACCATAGATAAAAGGAAATGGGGGAGGGGAGAAGGTCCTCATGGGGAAAGAGTTAGAAGCCTGGCCTGGACAGCCTTCTCAAGTGGAAGTTCTGAGAAGAGCCATCAAGTCAGAGGAAGTGGCCCAGGGGCTGATGGGAATTCTAGAGCTAAAGTAGAAAGAGAGATGAGATTTATGTTTGCACTGGTCTAGGGAAGACATAGATGAGGAAACTCCCTCTACCTTTTCTTTAACTTAAAGTCTTAAAGATTTCTCTAGAACTCTGAGAGGGCTATTGACTTGCCCAGGGTCACATAACCAGTATCAGAGTTGGCCCTTGAACCCAGGGCTACTGGACTACCTCCACCATGTAGCTCTGCTTCCCCTAGATACAGAGGTGAAAGGGACCTTGTAGGTCATCTAGTCTTGTCACTTCATTATACATATGAGGCAGTATCTAACCTCCTAGAGCGGTTAGATGACTTGCCAAAGATCACCCAAATAGTAACTGGCAATATCACAATTGACTCCAAAGCCAATGCTTTGGTTATATCCCACTGTCTTAGTATGAGTCTTCATCAAGTCATAGACTTAGAGCTAGAAGGACCCTAAAGGCTATAAAGTTGAATTTTCTCAGTTACCAGATGGGGGAACTGAGGCCCAGAGAGGATAAATAACTTGCTTAGCAACACATAGCTAATAAATGCCTGAGGCAAGATATGAACCCATGTCTTCTGACTACAGGTCCAGTCTAGCCAGTGTTTGAGGCTGCCTGTGTATCTTTGGTCTAATCAGGCTGCTGTACCTGTTTTTGTTTCCTTTAAGACAATTTCTACTTGCATAAGCACTCTCTGAGCTGTGACATTGGATTCAACTACCCTTGATAGTAAATAAAATTTGTTCTAAAAACCTCTGCAGAACTTTTCTCATTTTCTTCTGTTTGTTGTCCTCTGTGATGGGCATCCCTGTTGACTAGAATCCTTTAGTACTCCAATTTCCTGACTTTTGTGCAACCAATTTACTGGAAGAGATGACTTACAGTACTTAATACCTAGAAATAAGCTAGGAGTACAGAAGTTCCTGGTGGGACCTGGGACAAGTGCCAAGTAAGATCACCTCCCACTGATGGAAAAATCCTGATCTGTGTGGGGAATGCCTTGTCAGAAAAACAAAGGGCAATGAACACTAGGAAGATGGCTTCTTTCTGTGGCTTACCAAGGGTCATAAGTGTATCTTAATTAGGAAAATGAGGGAGACCAGGGAGTCTGCACTCAACCATTACATTTCCTTGATGTTTATTTCCCTTATATCATTTAATAAGCCACATGAATGGTACTTTGGCTCTGAGTCCATATTGTGGCAGATCACTAGGCCTGGTCCAGCACGTCCTCTTGATTTTCATCCACAAATGCCCTTGAGATGACTTTGCTTAATTGGGTCTCTTGCCAAGCTTTCTTTAAACTGGTTTTTACTCTCCATTAATTCTCTGTTTTATGAGGTGATACTGCTCATAATCTCCCATCTTTTAACACATCACAGCTCATGAATGCAAATATTAAGACGATATACATGAATACTTGATGGATCTGTGACTGAGGCAGCCTATTGAACTTTTGGTATGGGAATTCCATCCACCAAAACAGATCACAGCTTGTCTGTGACCTAGCAAAGAAGTCTTAGGGAGTTGTTTGAAGTCCACAAAGGTCAAGAGGCTTCCCTAGAGTCTTAGAAGTACTAAGTGTCAAAGGGATGAATCAAACTCATGTCTTACTGATTCCAAGCCCAGCACTCTGCCATGGTTGTTGTGTATTAAGATAGAGGAGGCAGCATCATTTACGGGAAAGAGACATGGGTCTACTCAAACCTTTTCCTAACCAAGTTCTGGGAAACAGGGGATACAAATCCCTTAGGATTAGATACTCCTAAGTGGGGCAGGAGCCTAGAAGAAGTTCCCCAAGCTTTCAAGGCAGGAGAGATTGTGTATGCTCTAAGAACTGAGCCCTTACCCATTACAATGCTGACTTCATTGTGACACTATGAAACTGAAGCTCAGTACCCAGGACAGAGACATGGATTTGTAGTCAGAGCTCCTGTGTTGAGATTTACCCATTGTAGCTTATTTCTCCTGTCACCAATCTGGGCCTTGGTATCCTCATCTGTTAAATGAGAAATTGGACTAGATGATCCCTAAAATTCCCTCTCTCTAGCTCTAAAGCTATGATTCTCTAAAGCAAAGGTATCAAAAACTCAGGGCCTGAGGGTACAACTTGGCAAGGTCAGATTCACATACAGTTGGGAAATAGTTGACAAATTAAGCAAACATACAATAGAACATAGATAATGTTCATGTTTGGTTTTCCGCATTAATATGACACTGGCAGAGATCCTAGTGTAGGATTTAGTGGGCTACTTTCTATTTGAGTTGGACACTACTCCTCTGAAGCTTCTTCTGTATTAAATTAATGAATGCTTGTGGTCTCAGTAGATAAGGCCTGATCTTGTCTTATTACTGTATTTTATTCTGACAACATTAAACTAAAGTCTATTCTCTAACAGACCTTGGAGTAAGGGAGACCTGGATTCAAGTCCTCTCTCTGACACGTATTATCTATTCCTGGGCAAGACCCTGGCCTCAGTGGATCAGACAATTCTTTATGGCAGAAAATTGCAGAACATTTGGAGAACTGTGTTGATAGACTTCCACTAGGAGTGCATCTTACACAGCTGAGATCATACAAGCCATCATGGACTTAGACATCATCTGGTCTCTCTCATTTTACTGAAGAGGCAACCAAGGCTCAGAGAAGGGAGAGGACCAGTCTGAGAGTAAACGTCTAGGAAATGGCAGAGGCATTATCTGAACCCATGAAGTTAGACCCTCAATCCAGTTCTTTTTCCCATTTTAGTGAGCTGTCACAAATTACAAGTACAGATAAATGCGTGTATACACATGTGTGCATATGTATATATGTGTATACATACATGTATATGTATATACACACTTAAAGGGATAGAGATTGAACCAGTGATTTCATCGGTATAAGGTAGCAGTTCTCAAACTTTTTTTGTCTCAGGACTGCTTTCCACTTTTAAAAATTATTGAAGACACCCAAAGGGCTTTTGTTTATGTGAGCTCTATCAGTGTTTATGAAATTGAAAATTAAAATATTTGACTATCATTATGAAAATAGTTTTGAGCTCATGGATGCCCTGAGAGGATCACAGAGATACCACATTTCGAGTACCACTGGCATGAGGGAGGTCTTGATGAGACTTCCTCTCCCCATCCAGGTTGGCACCCTCTCTGCAATTTATAGTGTTCTTTTCCTAGAGCACTGAAAGAGGACTTGCGCCCATGTTTTGCTGATCCAGCAGCTAGTCTTATAAACACTGTGTCTCACGATTTATCTATATACAGTGGATTATGCAGCTGCCTTGAAAACAACAACTTTTTTTCTGGCAAATAAACAAAAATCACAGAAATTAATTCAGGGTTAATAGATAGCATGTTTTGTCTTCAACATAAAGAGAATAATCTCTCCTTCAGCTTTTGTGGCAAGAGATATTCACAGAACCTGAGAATGTTCCAAACTCCACCTAAATCCCCTTTTTGAATTAGAAATACACATTTTTTCTAATTGGAGCAATCTCCTTTGGCTTCTGAACGAAGGAAACAGGGGAAAACATTTTTCACTTAGAAAAGAATTTTTTTTCGGGAAAAGCCCAGATTTTGCCACCCCCTTCCCTGTCCCTTTAACAGGCAGCTCCAATTGCCTAATGGGATACAGTTCTGGGGATTGTGCACCATTCCTTGCAATGTACTCATAGTTTGTCTCCCATTGTCTAAACTCAGAGAAGTAAGTGGAGCCTGTGAAGTTTAGGATCCTGTTAGTCTGTACCAAGCAGGAGGTGAGAAGGACGTATTTGCGGCAAAAGGGAACAGATTTCAGTGAAAAACAAAAGATCTGGCGGTAGTTTTGCTATTGCTGATTATATTCACACACTAAGCCATCCACACCCACCCACGCTACTGCTCTCTCACGAACACACATATGGAGGTCAGGCGCTGTCACTAATTGCATTAGTGCAGGATGCAGTCTCCTGGGGATTTTTTTCCCCTTATAAAAATGTAACTACAAAAATCATAGCATATTATAGACTAATCTCCAATTTCCTGACTTTTGTGCAACCAGTTTACTGGAAGATATGATTTAAGGCAAAAGCTAAAGAAATATAAACACATTGACCCTGGTTACAAGGTAAGTACTCACATTCATCTGTTAACTAGCTTAACGCCAGCTTCCTCTGGAAGTACTACTAGACCATAATCTTCAGGCTTACAATTCCAATGAGAAGGGACTTTTGAATGTGAAAAGTAGCTCCTTACTGTCTCCATCAGAGATTTTAGGAGCCTGGCCCTTCCATCAAATAATCAGGCAATCAGTTGTGTTTGGAAAGAGGTGTGGGTGTGGGGGAGAAGAAGGGGGCCAGGCAGTAGGGAGGGGGAGGAAGACGGGAATGGGGGGGAACAAGGGGAGGAAGGAAAACCCAATCTCCAGTAATGTGGGGCAAGCAGAATGAAAATTCAAATTGTTCCTTTAAAACTTCACAAGCACAAAGTTTGGGTGGGCAAGAAGGCAGCTAGCTAGCTGTTGAAGTAAGTTGATCATCGGGCTTGCATTCAGGAACACCTTAGTTCCCAGTAGAGATTTCCTTGATCTTATATCGCTTATAGGATTACAGGCAATGTCAGGCAGGCCCCAAACCCAGTTTGTTTAGAAAGGCCAACAAACAAAAACCAGGAAGAGTTTGGAAAAACCATCAGAAGGGAAGGCCATGTGATAGTTGTGAACTTCAAGAGGCAGTGGAAGTCATTGTAAAGCCCAAATTTGGGAATGAGTCTGAATCAAAGGTGGAAGCCTTTAAAAAAATTATTCTTGAGCCTGTCTTTCCCAGATTTAAACTTCACTTTCTGTAGTCTGAAAGGGAAGTGAAGAATCATTTATTAAGCTCCCACTATGTGCAGGGACTGTGCTGAGTACTTTACAAATATTATCTCATTTGAAAACCCAGAGGTAAGAAATACAAGAAGTTTCTAAGAAGGAACAGGTGAATGGACCTCCTTTCTGCCTTCAGACTGTAATTGACACCCAACAAGCCTTGCAAAGGGATCGCAGAGGCAGTTGGCAGGTCCGTTTGGAGGCTTGAGGACAGATCTGAAACAGATCTCCCCCACCTCCCCTCCCCACCACCCACCTTCTTGTAGCAGCTCTTGTACACCCTTAGGCCCCGGCTGGATGGAAGCCCTTGGAGTCCTAAAGGTAGGTACTTGGAGTACCAAAGTTCTTTTGCTGCGTCAGAAATGCAAACAGGGAACATCTATTAGGCTGTTCTTATATTTACTGAATGCTTTCAATTGATCCAGGTGGACAATGTTTTAATTACCTCTGTAGTATAACATTCAGTGCCTGTTCCAAATGTAATTTTCTCTTATTAATATTATTAGTAGTAATAATACAGACAATGTAGTTCAGTCTCAGTTTGAAAGGCCAATGTCTTGTGTTAATGATCTGCATATTAAGTCACCATTGCCATTGACACAAAAGCTCCATTTTAATGATCCTAGCTTAATGCTCAAAATATCGGCAAGTTTTTGCTGGAACCATCCTGAAGGCAAAGGCATTGGGATTTTTAGGGAGGAGCTACCAGGATGCCATCATGGGCATGGGATTTTTTTAAGAGGTGGAAGAGACTTTGGACGTCACCTCGCCCAGTCCCCACATTTTACAGAAGACAGAGCTCAGAGAGTTCAGGAAATTTGCCTGAAGTCACAAGGTGACTTTGAACCCAGACCCTCAGACTCCATGTTCCTTTGACTTTCTACCTCTCTTGGTGCCCAGTGGGTTTTTTTTTTTTTGCATGTGTGAAGCCATTGTCAGAAATAGGTCTGTAAAAGTCTCTCAGTGATTTGTGATGATGACTTGAAATCCCACCCAGATATGGTATATCCTAGGTCAGGTCACTTAACTTCACTCCACCTCTCTTCCCTACCCCCATTGGTGGAAGGGGCCTTAGCCTTCATCTCTCTTTAATCAGTAGACACTAGGTGGGAGGGAGAGAGAAGTTAAGATACATCCTAGGTGGTAAGGCTGAATTCCTTGAAGACAGGCATCTCTCTTGGCTTCCTTTTCCAAAGGTCAGTTTGTAGTAAATGCCACTTATCCCTTAAAAGAGCTTTCTCGCAGATTAGCCAAAGTCTTGTCCACTTGCTTCATAGCATGCCAAGTGGGTGGCCTAATGATTCAAAAGACGTGGCATCCCAACAGAGAAATGCATTTACCTTCTGTCAGGCTGATGGCAAGTGAGCCCCTCCTGGAAGAGAGTTTCACCCCCTCTGCCTTTTTTAAAGGACTTTTACAAACCAGGAGGCTTTTCCCATTTCAACAGAATTCTTCCTGTCCAAGGCCACAGTTGCTGTACGTGTGAGTGGGTTAAGGTTGGGGTGTGTGGCTAGCATGATAAATGACACTGCTTATAGCTGGTTCTCTGTGTGAAAGTCAAGACCATGGGCAGAAGGGACAGGCACATCCTTCTAATGAGGGTTTGCCCCTGCCTTGTGTTCCCCATTCTTGCTTATCTCCAGCCAAGTTTTCCTGGCTCACCTCTGGATGGAGTGTCTCATTGTGACCTTTGGACTGGGTTACTGTTTGCTCTTTTTGTTCCTGGAATTGAGCCTCCCTTTTTCTCCCTCTGGGTTTATTTACTCTTTCTCTTCTTGGCTTCAGCCTCCTACCTGTTAATTCTTCTCTAACCCCCAATTCAAGCTGTCTCCTCCCTTCCGCTCTGAGGGACCTTCAGGACTTGACAATTTCCTCTCCCAAAGTTTCCTGGCCAAGTTTGCTTAGTGAGTTCTACTAAGGCTCTTAAAAGGAATGACTCTATGAGTTTGGCCTGCAGCCTCTGAAGGGCCCTTCTGTCTGTACAAAGGACCTTTGACTTCCTCCTGGTGTGGGAATTCCCTCCCTTTTCCCATAACTTGAATAGTTAGGAAGTTCTTTGAGACTCATGCCCATGGTCTCACTGACCCAGGTCTTGCTCACTTCAGTCCAGCAGTCTACTACTACTAAGGTGAGTACTTGGAGCAGTAATCTATAAATGTCAACCTCTAATTCAAAACAAAACAACCTCTTTTGAATCTGAGGCAGAATAGATGAATAGGAAATTAGTTCACTAAGTATTTGATTGTCTACTAGATGTGATCTAGTCAGCAAACATTTACTGTGTGCAAGGCAACATGCTAAATTCAGAGACCCAAAGTTAGGCAAAAACCAGCCTTTCCCTCAAGGAGCTTACATTTAAGCAGGGAGACAACATGGAAATAACTAGGAAGAAAACCTTACAGGGGAAGGCATTAGTAGCTAGGGGGACAGTGAAAGGCCTCCTGTAGAAGGTGGGATTGGACCTGAGTCTTGAAGCAGTGAAGAGGGTCAGTTTTTAGGTATGGCAGACAGTGCAAAAGGATGGAGACTGCAGATAACGAAATCTTGTGTGGGAAACAGCAGGGTGGCCAATATGTAGACAAATGAGGTAAGGGTCCTGGCCTCAAGACAGATGTGTGCTCAGTACTGATATGGAAATATCCTTTCAATGCCTCCAGGCCAAGGTGGGGGATGTAGGATGTGCCAGAAGAGTCATGAACTCCAGTCATGAAGTATTCTGAGGCCAGGCTGTTGGGAGCTGGCAAGAGTGCAGAAGATAACCTCGCTGGATCAGGGAAGGCTAGCCAGTGCTTCAATTACATTCGGAACTGGAGGTGGAAGGGATCTTTTGATGGAATTTAGACCAGTTCCATTTGGGTTGCTATGTGCCTTGTAAAAACACAGAAGTAAGCAAAGAGGGTCCCTGGCTCTTTGCACCTTCCCCAGCTGCAGTCAAGCCTCCAGGACAATAGGTCTCTCTCCCTAAATTGTTTTTTCCACCTTTTTAAAATTTTCTCAATTATATGTAAAAAGCAAGTTTTTACATTCATTTTGAAAAGCTTTTGGACTCCAAATCCTCCCTCCCCTCTTTCTCCCTTTAAGAAGGCAAGCAATTTGCTATAAATGATACATTTGCAGTCATACAAAATATATTTCCTTGTACCTGAATTGTTACTACACTGTAATAAAATTTTCACCTCTCATAATAGTCCTGTTGACACATTCATATTGTTTGGTGGCCATTAATATGTTGGTTGGAAAATGTATTGCTTAGTGGATTTGGATTTCAGAAGGTCTGACTGAGTCCTGGTTTGGCCACTTATTGTCTGTGTGACTTTGGCCAAATTACTTAAGGTTTCTCAGTTGTAGTTCTCTCATCCCCAGATTGGGAATAACAGCATTTGTATCTACCTCAAAGGATTATGGGATTTAGATGGTGCAAAGGCACTCTAGAGATTATGTAGTTTAACTCTTCTTTTCTTAGAGAGGAGGAAACTTGAGCCAACTTTTAGCATCCAAATGAAATTCTCTGTCCTCCACAGAAAGGAAAGAGAGGGCTTGGTAAACCAGAAATACTATGTGAAAGTAAGTTACTTTTATTATTAACAACTTTAAATCAGCTTAATATGTTGATTCAGTGAAAGTTTTTCTGGACCCAGTTTGACTAAAAAAGCCCCAAATGGCCACAGGAGATTTCAGGCATCCTTAATTAGAGGGTTAAAAGAAAAAGATTGAAGTATACACTTGTACTTGATGTCAGGGCTGTCTATTACTTTTTAAAGTCCTGTGATAAATATAAAGCTGCGAATTAGTCCAATTGTTCAAGGAAACCATTTGGGAGTATGAAAGAAAGCTTTTATAAAAGACTGTTATGTGCTAATTGCTGAGGCATACATATCCAAAGTGTCTCTGTTCTGAAGGAACTTATAGTCTAATGGGAGAGACTATCCACATCTGAGAGTGTTGACCAAGGGATAGAAAAGCTCCAGATTTCATAGGGATGCTGGGTTGAGGGATAGGACAGAGTCAGTACACATAAGGCAGCTGGATGGATGACCAGATTGGTTGACTAGATGGGATGAGAAGCACATTATGACCTGAGGCCTGGGCCTGGTGAAGCAAGTGGACCCAGGAAAATAATATACACTCTGACTACAGTAAACAATTGGAACAGTTCTGTGGAATTCTAATGACAGAGCTTCACACACCCCCGTGTCCCCCCATAGAGCAAGGAGATTTTATCCTTTGTCTTCTTTACAAGGGCAGGGAGCTATGGGTGTGGAGCACTGCATATAATGGCAGACTTTTTTCAGTATTGGTTTTACTAAAGTACTTTTTCCTTCTTTGTATTTCTTTAAATTCTTTGTCATAAGTAATAACTCTCTGGGAGAGGAGAAGGGATAGATTGGGTAATGAAGCTAATATAAAATCAAAAGATATTAATAAAATTATAAATCCTATGGTAAAGGCAGAATGTTTCTCACTTTCTTGGAGTGTTATCAATTCTAATTGTATTACTGTGAGATGGAATTGATTCCATTATATTTACCTGCATCTTTCTTTGCATTTGCCCCATCTGTCAATTACTCAGCCTTTAAAGTGGAGAAAGGAATTATTAAACCATCAGAATAGCTAATGTTTATATGGTGATCTTACCCTTCTTATGTCAACAACCTGCATTAATTAATCTGTGAGGCTGTCATCCTCATTGACTGAAGAATAATGCACAGTGTTCACTGAAATCCAGATCTAGTATTTCTTAGGGCTGAAAGCGAATTATTTGTTAAGCAATTAAAATGAGAAGGGAATAGCAAAATGAGGGGATGGGGAAGAGATGATTGGCAAATGATTGAAAAGGGATTTAAGATTTTCTTTCTTTTTAATTTTCCTATTTGCTTTTTCCTTTCTGGTTCAGAGAAAAGCAGATGAGACTGCTGATGTCTTCTTGCAGGATGGGAGGTATCCTGAGGGAACTAGTCTGCTGCTGCCTCTCACACCCTGGGAAATGGGAAGGAGACAGAAATGGAGGGTGGGGAGTAAAAGGTGTCTGGGCAGGGATTAAGGAGGACCTACTAACTAGTTAGCTCTTATACCCCTTATCAATCCTGCCCAGCAAGAGAAAACCAAAAATTGTATTTTTCTTTTATAGCATGACCTTCTCAACTTCTATCACGTACAGTTTTATTCTTTCAGCCACCAAAAAGATAATGCTTGGGGCAGCCAGGTAGAACAGCGAGTAAGAGCACCGGCTCCAGTGTCGGGATGACGTGTGGATCGAATCTGGGCTCAGACACTTAGCACCCACCCATGGCCGTGTAACCTTGAGCAAGTTACTTAACCCCAATTGCTTAGGGGTGGCCAGGTGGCTCAGCGAGTAAGTGTTGGGATGACCTGGGGTTCAAATCCGGGCTCAGATACTTAGCACCACACCCAGAAATAACTGGCCTGTAACCTTGAGCAAGTTACTTAACCCTGATTGTTTAAAAAAAAAGATAATGCTAGCCTAATGTTTACCATTACCCATAACTTCTACCTCCATGGTCTTGAATTTTGAGATTTCCCTTTGGCAATCATAATCTCCTTTTCTCCAATAACTCCTGAAACTGTTCTTAATTCTTACTGTAACCTCCAGTCCTTCTACCCCTCCCTTTTCTCTCACATGCTCTCACTCTACCCTCTTCAATCTTGGCCATATAGTGGACCAGTTCAACTCTACCCCTTCTTTCTTTAACTGCTCAAAAGAAGGGATATTCATTCCTCTTTGCTAAAGTCAAACACCCCACCTGTGTTCTCTATGCCAACCCCTTTCTCCAACCTTTACTACAAAACAGAAGCTAGCCTTGACCCTGCTATCCCCTTGAGCTATTTCCCTCTATCTTTTCTCCTTTTCATTGCCAGTTCCTGGGAAGAATCATGTACACTTGTTGCCGCTGCCTCACCATCCACTCATTTCTTAATCCCTTATTACTAGATCTCTTAACTGCTAAAGTATATTTGCTTTTCTGTATCCTTATACTTTTAGACCTCTTTCCAGCAGTGGATACTGCTGACTACACTCATTCTTGGATGTTGTCTCCTCTGGGCCTTTTCAGGACAACGCTCTCTCTGTGTTTTTCTCCTAATTGTCTCACAGCTCCTCTGTCTCCTCTAATGGTTCGTCATTCAAACAAAGGAACACTGCTTACAAGTTCCTACTGTATAGAAGTTCCCGAGCTACATATTGAGGATGTAAAAACCAAACACATCATCCTTTCCCTCTTCTAACAGGGATGTTTCCCAGGGCGCTGCCCACAGCCTGGGCTTCTTCATTCTCTGCGTTCTTTCTCCACGATTTCATCCATTCTCATTTGTTGAAGTGTCCTCTCTATACAGTGACTTCCCAATCTATGTAGCCAGTGTTCATTTCTCTCCAGAGCCCAGTCATTAATCTTCAAGTGCCTTCTAAACTCTTCCTTGGTGCCCCAGAGGCAATACAAGTTCCACATGTGCAAAACAGGCCTCATTACCTTCCTGTCCTAACGTGCCCTTCTTCCAAACTTTGTTGTCTCTGTGGGAAGTGGCATCACAATCCCTATCAGTAACCCTGGCTCACAACCCCACTTGTCTCTGGCTTATTTCTAGAGTGCTAGCCTTAGAATAGGGAAGACCTGAATTCATACACATTCTACCACTTAACAGCTGTGTCTGGGGGGAGTCTCGTAGTCTGTTTCCTAATCAACTTGGGAAAATCCCACCCTCACATCAGGTTTTACCATCTGCCCTGTTGCTTCTAAATGATATCAATAGTACTTCCTTCTTAGGGCTGTTAATAGGACCAAGGGACATGCTTTATGGAAAATACTTTTTGGACCTTAGAGTATGATTCACACTTCAAATGATTTTACTACCATTTTTGTGTAAGTTGCAAAACTTGATCCCTTTACCTCCAGATGTAATACTTTTCATATTTGTTTCCCCCTCTCTATTTTCACTGCTACTGGCCTTGTTCAGGCCCTGGATTACCTCCTGTCTGGGTTACTATGACAGCCTCCTAAGTGATCTTTTTCGATTGCATTCTCTCCTGATTCTGAGTCCTCTTTCTTTTTTTTTCCTTTTTGGAGGGCAGTTGGGGTTAAGTGACTTGCCTAAACTCACACAGCTAGTAAATGTTAAGTGTCTGAGGCTGGATTTGAACTCAGGTCCTCCTGACTCCAGGGCCAGTGCTCTATTCACTGTGCCGCCTAGCCACCTAGCTACCCCCCCCCCTCCGCCCGAGTCCTCTTTCTGTTGATGGAAAAATCAGCTTACTAAGGCACAGGCCTCATGGTGTTATTCCTCTGCTCTAAAACCTTCAGTGGCTCCCAATTGCTGTAGGATATAACATAACTTTTTATGACCTTCCACAATCTGGCTCCCATCTACCTTTACAGCCCGATTTTATATTAAGCTCATGCCAAACTGAACTATTCACTAGTTGTTCCTGCCCCCCACCCAACTCCATATTCTCTCTCTCTCTGTCTCTCTCTCTCTGTCTCTCTCTCTGTCTCTCTCTCTCTCTGTCTCTCTCTCTGTCTCTCTCTCTCTCTCTCTCTCTCTCTCTCTCTCTCTCTCTCTCTCTCATGCATTTGTAAAAGCCACTTTCAATGCCTGCCATGCCCTCCTACCTCATTTTTGTCTTCTTTCAAGGCTCATTTCAGGTGTTGTTCCTGCCACGATGTCCTCCCTTAGAACTTCTCCCTTCCCTCTGGTCTCACCAGTTATTAATGCTTCATGCCAATTCCTACATATCTAATATTTGCTCATTTCTGTAGTAGACTATAAATTCCTTGTTTCTGTATCCCCCAACCTAGGATAGTGCCTGACACAAAGCAGAAACTTACAAAGAGTGTTCAATTCAAGTATATTCTTTGCTTCCACCAATAGTTGCTGTTTTATAGCTGGAAAAAAATAGGCAGTACTACTAACTGGTTTCTTACTTCACATTCTCACATCCATTGTTTAAAATGTTGTTTTACATTTTCTTCACCAAATGTTCTGTTATTAATAGTCAAAAGAGGGAATTAAATAATGGGAAAAGAAGTTTGTAATTCCATAAAATCTGTCTCCAGCATCCCTGCTCTCCCTGGCTACTCTTCTGCCTTTAGGTCCTTGCAGAGAGACACAGTGAGAGGCCCCATTTGGCTTCCTGACACAGGCCTGCTTGTCTGCTGGAGCTTCAATCTGGTAACCCTAGCCCCAGCTGGGCTTATGCATAGACTGACTAGGAAGGTGCCCATGCAGTGTGATTTCCAGGACCAGTGGGAGGGCCCCCTGCCCAGAAGAGTGCAGCCTGGTGGAAGCTAATATCCCTGGAGAGCCTACCTAGTAGGCAGGGGATTTGCTGGGGCCTGAGGCTGAGAAGAGAAAGAGGTTTTCAATCACCTTCTAAGAGTATTAAGAGCTCCCTTTGGGTGGTTTTAGCTGGTGTTCTTTGTCTCCTGTAGTTCCTTCTGCTGCTCCCTGGGAAGGGGAAAAAAGCCTTTCCCAGATTGTCTTTTTTCCCTTTCTCTCTCTCTTCTGAGTTAACTGTTAAGGGTTTGGTTTTTTCTTGTTCCTGCTTTAGAAGTGATGAGTACTTGAACAATGTGAAATATGGAAAAAAAAATGCCAAACCTCAGAGCACAGCCTAGCACCCTCCCTTTCTGTCAGCATTGTCAGGAGATCTGCTTGCCAGCTTTCGATCTGGAGCCACTGTCGGAATGGGCTTGACCCATGTGGTTTCTGCAGGGGATGGCTAAGGGCTGTAGTGAATGTGGAGCCAGAAAGTCCTAAGGTCAGATTCTGTCTCTGATACTCACCAGCTGTGGGACTTGAGGCAAATCACTTCATCTTGCTAAGCCTCAATTTCCAAACCTGTAAAATGAGTATCATAAGCAGTACATATGTCCCAGGGCTGTTGTAAGGAGCAAATGAGATACTCTGTCAAGCCCATTGCATAACTTACGGTGCTCTATAAAGGTTAGCCAGTTACCATTGTCATCAACATCAACCTTATGTCTGGAGACATCAGCCCAAATTTGGCTCTATTCCAAGTCCCATGATTGGTGTCAAAGACTAGCTTTACCTTGGCCTGTTATGACAGAGCTTTCTATGTTTTCATTCGTGTCTCTTCCATCTTCTCCCTAGAAGCTTGGAGTCGTAGGCACCTGAAGCCTCCAAAGAATGAAGAGCTTGAAGGGACTGATGATCCTTTCTCTCCTGTTCTTGCCAACTCTGTGCTGGGCTGGCCTTCATATTGTGGTGGGACATCGATCTCTACCAGTGAGGAGAAAATCCCACACTGGGCTTTGGCTTATACCTCTAAGATAAATCATCAGTTCTTCTCTTCAGCATTCAAAGCCCTCCCCACTCTGGCTCCAGCCTACTTCTCCAGAACAGTTGGACATTAGCCACCTACTTGAGCTCAACATCCCATTTTCCACCTCCATGGTTTTGTATGGACTGCCCCCCCACCTCCTCAGTTCTTTCTCTTTGAAATTTCTATTTGCTTTGAAGTCCAGTTGAGATGCCACCTTTTACTAGAAGCCTTGGATTCCCAGCTCCCTTCAGTTACTGCCTGATTTTGTATTTACTTGCCTATTCCCATGCCATATCTCCAGTGGTATGTAAGCCCCTTGAATGACCATATTTTTCCCTGTAGCATTATACTCAGTTTTGCTGGTGAGGCAATTCTGGTTTTAGTCCTAGTTCCTTTGACCTCTGGAATATCATATTCCAAGCCCTTCAACCACTTAATATAGAAGCTGCTAGGTCTTGTTTTAATCTAATTTTGTTTCCACAATACTCAAATTGTGACTCTTTGCAATATTTTCTCCTTGACCTGGGAACTCTGGAATTTGGCTATAATATTCCTACAAGGTTTTTAGGGATCTTCTTCAAGAGGTGATCCATGAATTCTTTCAATCTCCATTTTGTCCTTTGGTTCTAGAATATAAGGTCAATTTTGTTTTATAATTCCTTGAAAGATGGTGTCTAGGCTCTTTTTTTGATTATGGCTTTCAGGTAGTCCAATAATTTTCAAATGATCTCTTCTGGATCTATTTTCCAGGTCAGTGGTTTTTCCAATGAGATATTTCACATTCCTTCTATTTTTTCATTTGTTTGGATCTGTTTAATACTATATTGATTCCTCATAAAGTCATTAGCTTCCAATTGCTCCAACCAAATTTTGAAGGAATTATTCTCTTCAGTGAGTTTTTGACATTCCTTTTCCATCTGGCAAATTTGGCTTTTTAAGGCATTCTTGAGTTAGTCTTTTTTTTTTTATCAAATGCCTTATTAACTTCTAGTTTACATCATTCATTTCCGCAAGATTTCGAGTTACAAAATTTCTCCCCATTTTCCCCCTACCCAGTACCCCAAAATAGCATTCCCACTGGATATCCTGTCCTCCAATCTGCTCTCTCCCATATTCTCTCCCATAGCCCCTCCAATTTTCCAGCAGGGCATGGTGGATCTCCATGCCCCAGCACCTGCACATCCCACCTCCAATTTGCATGCAAAATAATATTTATAATAGTATATATTTAACATTTGATTTTGAAATGTTGAATTCCATATTCATTCCCTTCCTCCCTTGTCACCCACCCTTACTAGGAAGATAAGCAATTCAATATAGGTTGTACATGTGTAGCTATACAAAACATTTCCATAGTGGATCCATTGTAAAAGACTGACTATATTTCCCTCCCTCTTATCCCACATCAAACTTGTTCTATTCTCTACTTTCATTCTGTCCTTTTTCAACAGTGGGTGCTTCCAACTTCCCTCCCTCCCAGTTTTCCCTTCCTTCCATCATCCCCCATCTCATCCCCTCCTCCCTACTCTCCTGTAGGGTGAGATGCCATAGTGTGTAGGTAATTCCCTCCCTGAGCCAAATTCAATGAGAATAAAGTTGACCCGTTCTATTTTGCCTTCCTGTTCTTCCCCTCCTTTATAACCATTTCCCCTTACCTCTTCTATATGAGATAGTTTACCCCATTCTGTCTCTCCCTATCTCCTCTCATTATATTCCTCTCACCTCTTAATTTCACCTTTTAAGTATCATCCCTTCCTATTAAATTGGTTCTGTGCCCTCTGTCTATGTATACCTGTACACATATATACACATATTCACATATGTATTCATATGCCCATATACTCTCCTATATAGACATATATATGTGTGTGTGTGTATATATATACATACATATATATGTACACATACATACATATATATATATATATATATATATATATATATATATGTACACACACATTTCTATTCCCTTCAACTATTCTCATACTAAGAAAAGTTTCATATGTTACATTTATCATTTTTCCATGCAGGAATGTAAATAGTTCAACTTTGATAAGTTTCTTATGATTACTTTTCCCTGTTTACCTTCTCATGCTTCTCTTGCTTCTTGTATCTGAATGTCAAATTTTCTATTCAATTCTGTTTTTTTTCATCAATAATTCTTGAAAGTCCTCTATTCCACTGAAGGGGACCATATTTTCCCCTGAAACATGATTCTCAGTTTTGCTGGGTAAGGGATTCTTGGTTTTAATCCCAGCTCCTTTGCCCTCCAGAATATCATATTGTAAGCCCTTTGATCCCTCAGTGTAGAAGCTGCCAGATCCTTTGTTATCCTGATTGTGTTTCCACAGTATTCAAATTGTGTCTTCCTGGCTGCTTGTAATATTTTCTCCTTGATCTGGGAATTCTGAAACCTGGCTATAATATTCCTAGAAGTTTTCTTTTTGGGATCTTTTCCAGGAGGTGTTTGGTGGATTCTTTCAATCTCTATTTTGTCCTCTGGTTCTAAAACATCAGGGAAGTTTTCCTTGAGAATTTCTTGAAGGATTATTTCTAGGTTCTTATTTTGATCATGGCTTTCAGGTAGTCCAATGATTTTTAAATTATCTCTCCTGGATCTATTTTCCAGGTCAGTGATTTTCCCAATGAGATATTTCACATTGCCTTCTATTTTTCATTTGTTTGGATCTGTTTGATAGTATCTTGATTTCTCATAAAGTCACTAGCTTCCCCTTGCTCCAATCTAATTCTGAAGGAATGATCTCTTAAGTGAGCTTTTGAGATTCTTTTGCTTTCTGGAAAATTCAGCTTTTTAGGGCATTCTTCTCCTCATTGCCTTTCTGATCCTCTTTTGCCATTTGAGTTAGTCTGTGTTTTAAGATGTTATTTTTCTTCAGTTGGGTTGTTGACTCTCATTTCATAATTTTCTTGCATCATTCTCATTTCTCTTCCAAATTTTTCTTCCACTTCTCTTATTTGGTTTTCAAAATCCTTTTCAAGCTCCTCTATGGCCTGTAACCAACTCATATTTTTCTTGGAAGCTTTTGGTACAGGAGTTCTGACTTCACTGTCTTCTTCCTGTTCCATTCTTTGATTCTTTTTGTCCCTAAAATAGGAGTCTCATTTTGGATTCTTCTGTTTGCTTTGCTTCCCTCATTTACTCATTGCCACAGTAGGACTCTGCCTCAAGACAGGGAACTTCATAGCAAGTGGTGGGGTTTTCTCAGCTGTATTAATTGGGTGCCCTCTCTGAAGCCTCCCCACGCACTGGCAAGCTGATCACACATCCCAGGACCTCCACCCTAAACTGCAATCCAGATCCAAGAAGGTTAAAGCAAGAGCAATTACCCCTCAGACTGGTCGCTTGGTCCCCCTACACTCTGCAGGCCAGGAGCTGAAGCTGCCACATGGCAGTGGCTACACGGCCATAGCTCCTCAGCAGCTTCTCCCTCCAGGGGATAAAGGCTGACATACTCCCAAACTACTGGAACCCAAAGTCCACACTGCACTGACCTCTAACTTTTTCCTCAGGATCTATGGGTTGATAATTCCGGAAACCACCACAGCTGCTAGTGATCTGAAGTCCCTCCATCCAGTGGATGGTCAGGCCCACATTGGGGCTAAAACCTCCAGTTTGTGTGGGGCTGGGGTCGGCTCCCAGGGCACTGTGCTGGCTGCTCCCTGCTGGCCTGCTGTGCTGTCTTCAGAGGGAGGTTAGCTCCTCTGTGTCATTTTGTGGGTTCTGTAGCTCTGAAATTCATTTAGAATCACCTTTTACATGAATTGGAGGTGGTGGGAGCTAGAGCCCAGGGGAAGTACTGTTTCTACTCCGCCATCTTGACTTCGTCCCCTCCCCCCCAAGTTAGTTTATTTTTTAAGGTCTTATTTTCTTCAGTACTTTTTTGGGTCTCCTTTAGCAGTCTGTTGACTTGATTTTCATGATTTTCTTGCATCATTCTCATTTCTCTTCCCAATTTTTCCTCCATTTTTCTTACTTGATTTTTGAAATCCTTCTTGAGCTCCTCCATGGCTTGTAACCAATTCATATTTTCTTGGAAGCTTTTGATGCAGGAGTTCTGACTTCACTGTCTTCCTCCCTCTCCAAGCCTTGATTATTTTTGTCCCCAAAAAAGGATTCTAATGTCTGTTTGCGCTTCCTCTGCTTACTCATATTGCCAGCCAATAACTTGACTTTTGAGCTCTTTGTGACAGTAGAACTCTGCTTCAAGAATGGAGAGAGCTATGTCCCAAATTGCTCAGGTTCTTGTAGCTGCCAGAGCTATTAGGAGAGCACCGTCTCTACAGCCCCAACAAGTTCCGGCTGACTGGCCACACACCCCAGGACCACCACCCAAGACCGTGATCGGGATCTAAGTAGGTCAAAGCAAGAGTACTTAGCCTCTGAATGGTCATTTGGTCCCCCTACAATCTACAGGCCAGGAGCTCTGGAAGCAGCCAGGGGGGAGGAGCTGCAGCCATCGCACCTCCTCCACTTCTGCTCCAGGGGTAGCAGTCAGACTGCACTTTTATATCCCCCCCAGGCCAAACAAGTTCCACACTGACCTTTTACTTTGTCTTTGGCATTTATGAATTGAGAATTCTGTAAACCACTACAGTTGCTGGTGGTTTACTTGTATGAAATCTGCGCTAGCCGCAGCTTGTTGGGTCTGCCCTGGGGCTAAAACAGTGGACTACCCTCAGCTCTCAACATGCTGTGATGTACCCTTCCTGCCAGCCTTCTGGGCTTCCTTCAGTGGGAGATTTGTTTTCCTCTATCACTTTGTGGATTTTGTGGCTCCAAAGTTTGTTTAGAGTCATTTTTTTTACATGTATTAGAGGACGTGGAAGCGGGAGCTGCATGGAAGTCCTGTTTCTACTCCACCATCTTGACCCTGCCCCCCATACAAGCCCCTTGAGGACAGACCCTAGTGTTCATCTTGATCTTTGTATGCTCAGCATATAGCACAGTGCTTCCTACATGGTGACAATCTAATAAGTGCTTGTTGGATTGAATTATGTTCATCTGAATACAAACCCTCCCCTCCCCCAAGCCCTGTGCCAATGCCCCAGTGGATTTCAGGCCTTACCAGTTCCTTCTGAGCTGGGAAGGCTTCCTCTTTGGGCAAGATGAAAGCTCCTAGGAGCAGGGAGGTTGGTACTAGGACCTTAGAAATGTCTTGTTTACTTGATGGTGATTTTTCCCCCCTGATACAGTAACCCTTGCAACTTTTTGAGTTGCCGTGTATGTCAGTGGAGAGCCTATGCTGAGGAAATCATGGATACTTCAAGTGTTAACAGTAGCAGTTTCCTCATCTATATTAAGTGTGGACCTTGGGCATGATAACCTGAGGACCCTTGCAACTCTGGATCTGTGTGAGGCAAGGATGTATATGCAGCTTATTACTTTCTGAGTCTGTTTCAGTGCCTATCCATGTATGTGTGTATGTGCATGTCTTTGTGTTTCTGGTTTTTGTCTGCATATGTTTCTCTGTGAGAAGGATGAAGTGTAGAAGTATAAACAAAGGAAAATAGATTGGGTGGATGTTGTTGGTCTTACTTGAGTAAAAAATAAAAATAAAATACCTTGGCAAGCACTGAATCTTAGGACTATAGGTGTCTACCTGAACAGGACCTTATAAGCCATTTTATAATAATTATCTAATAATGTAGTATTTATAAAACCATTTAGCACCATGTGTCTGGCTTGTTCCCACCTTATAATAAGCCATTTCTTTTTGCAGAAAACTGAGGCCAAGGAAAACTATGTCACTTGCCCAAGGTCATACCAGGTTGTAAGCCTCAGGAAGGATTTGAACCCTACTTCTATGATTTCCAAGTCAATCCTCTTTCCTTTACCCTGTATTGCCTATATTGTTTATTAAGACCTGTCATCATGTCATGCTAGCAAAAATTAAGACCATTCTCAGTATGATCTTGGTAATTATTCAAAGAGGCACTTTTTTGCTCCCCAGACAGTGGCTCACAGCTTGTATATATCTCTTAAAACTGCCCACCACTAAGTAACTTGAATGGGCAATCTCTATGTGCTTTCACAAAAAGCAATGGGGACATTTCCAAAGATTTCTTTGAAGTGAGACAAACCATTCATGCTTTCTGAACTTTTTATGATAGGTCCATGTGCTCCTGTAAATCCTTGATTGATATTCCATTCAATATGCTAGAGACTTTCCTTGAGGATTTTTAACTTTTACATCAGTTTGGAATGTTCCATGTTGGCAAACTGGGATGTGTACACAGGAGGAAAAAAAACAATTAATTGTAATAACTGGATTCAGTGTTGCCTACTATTATGCATGTGCAAAGCATTATGCTAGGAACTGAATCTTGTATCTTGATGGGACCTTGCAATGACAGGAGGAGATGAATGAAGTAGGGATTTTTAGATTGGAGTTCAGTAAATGGTTACTAGCTCCTTAGCCTGAAGGAAAGAAGACATGTGGAGGGGTGTGGGAAGAGAGAATAACTGTCTTAAGTATTTTCAGATCTGCCATATGGAAGAGGGATTAGACTCATTCAGTTTAGATCCAGAGGGAAGATCTAGGAATAATAGATCAAAGTTTCAGAGTTATTTAGGCTTGATGTTAGGGGGAGAAAAAATCTTAACTGAGCTATCCTAAAATAGAATTGAGCTGCCTCATAAGGTAATGAGTTCCCTGTCACTGGGGGTCTTCAAGCAAATGCTCTATGACTTCTGGTCAGCTATCTTATGAAGGCGTGGAGTGATTACTGTTCAGGTGTGGGTTGGATTGGATGGGTTCTGAGAGTGTGTTCTAGTGCTTGATTTTTAATAGAATTTATTGTATGAATTGGAGCATCTGGAGCTTTCACCATACATGGAGCCTCCTCCTCCTGTTCATATTAAGACCTTCACCATGTTGGCCAACATAAGCCAGTTGTGTGCTCATTTACTTGTGATCTACTATGTACATATTTCATATGATACTCCTCTTACCAACTCATGTTTTCATCAAAGATATCCTTGATGCATGCATGGACCATAGATCACTCTCCTGAAGACCTTCTATAAATAAGCAAATAAATGTATGTAGCAATGATTGTTGATAACATCGGACACCTTTTTGTGTGTGGGAAGGAGAAAGCACCAACTACAGCATCTGTGATCTCTGCCATTCTTTTGGAATCTTCTGTTCTTTGGCTCCACTGCCTTGAAGATTTCGTTGGTTCCAGTGTATACTTTTGTTTTGCATTTATATAGGTCTAATTGATTTTTCCTTGTGTCTTCTGATGTTATCTCCTTTCACACATTGCTTGCAGAAGTAGTAGAGGCCAAAGGTGTCCTTTTCACTGTTGTTAGTGATAACAGATCCCTATAGGAATGTTGGCTGAGTTCCTCTATTCCACATCTGCTTATTGTCCTACAAATGTCACCAGAAGGATGTAGCTCTAGCTTGAGCTTCCTCCAAGTTCTTTGTAGGCTCACTGGCTCCTCAATTCTTTCTGGCTCTTTTTGTGTGTGAAGAGACACTAGTGCTCATAATTTTCTTTATTTCTTTAATGTTTCCCAAATTCATGTTGAGCCTAACTACCACTTTTCACCACTTGGCCAAGAGATTAAATGGGCCACAAATGCTAGTTTCCATCTTCTTATTATGGTCACTCTTTTACATTGACTACATTTATTTAGGAAATGTTGACTAAGTCAGTGTTCTTACTCTTTTCTGTTTCTCAATATGTCCAGAGTTGACAGCTGGTTGAAATAGACTAGGTTAGAACTGTTGTAATCACACAAAATGTCTCTTTTCATATATCCTTTCTTCTAATTCAGTATTTTCTTTAGCCTTCACTTCCACCAGTTTGTGATCTATTTAATCTGTAAAAATTGCTTTCTCTAAAAGGGTTATATGCTGCAATTTCAAGTATGGTCAGTTTCACTTGCTGTCATGAGTTTCTCAGTGAAGTCATAACCTGTGCTGGGAGCTTTGTGTTTCTTCCCTCTCCATTTTAAATACCGGATGAAAATAAGGAATTATAGCAGGATAAAGTGAGGAAATTGTACAACCCTGTCCCACCCCCCCAAAAAAAACCCTAGAAGAGATGGCAGGAGGGCAGTGATAATAGCCAAGGAGAGGAAGAGCATGTTGGAAAATTATTCATCCTCTAGGATGAGGGAGATTATAACACAAGCTTGGAGAGGGCTCTAGAAACTCATTCCAGTTTTGCCTAAGGAGATGTTGGACAAGGTGGCCATGTTGGAGGTGCAGCATCATGTGGGATGACCTGAAGTTAGAACAAAAACCCATCCAAGTCAACCAACTGGTGGCAGTGGTAGGTTGGGTGTTCAGGCCTGTAAGTGAGTCTTGTAGACTTATATTTGCTTGGAAAAGTGCCTTTTTGTTTTATCCCTTTGTTTAGTAAAGGAAGTTTCTGAAAGCATTGTAAACTTCATGCTACTAAGTGGGGAGTCAATTTCAATCATAGTCATCATATAGAGACATAGAGCTCTTTAAGGTTTGCAAAATGCTTCACATTATTTCACTTGAGCTTCACACTATTTGGTTCACAAGCATTTACTAAATGCTTCCTATGTGCCAAGCATGGTGCCAAGTGCAGCTTCTATAAAGAAAGGTAAAAACCTTATTAGATGAGTAGAATGGATTGCTTAACAGCACATGAGTAGATACAAAGATGGTCAATAGGTGTATTCCTGCATTAGGGTGCCAGGGGAATTTGACTTTCCTTCTGACCTGATGGAAAGAGCTTTCTTTTACTGCCCTTGAATATTGCTGGATGAAAAATGAGGCATATATTTTCTTTTACTTTTTTTTAGATTTTATTGTTTTTTCCCAGTTAACAAACATTAATTTCTTCTCTTTTCTACTCCCCTCTCCTTGAATAAAAAAGAAAAAGAAAGCTGAAACAATCATAACAAATATGCATAGTTAAGTGAAGTAAATTCCCTCATTGTGTCCAAACATGTCATTTTCACTCTGCGTCTTGAGACCAGCATCTCTCTCACCTGGTGGGTCTTATGCTTCCTTTCAAATCCTCTGGAGGCTTGGTTTGTCACTGCATTCATCATATTCCTTAAGTCTTACAAAGGATTGGGGTTTTTTCCCCCTTAATTAATGTTGTTATCATCATTGTATAATTCTTTTCCTGGTTTTCCTCACTCCACTTCAGCTCATAGAGCTTCCTGGTTTCCTCTAAAATTGTTTATTCTGTCATTTCTTCTGGCATAATCATGTTACATTACATTACATTCCCATAACACCATTGGTTTAGCTCTTCTTTGACAGTGGGCATCCCATTAGTTTCCAGTTTTTTTCACTTATATGAAAAGAGCTGCCATCTGTATCTTTGTATGTGTGGGTATTCTTTCTATTTCTTGGACCTCTTGGGCATGAACTAGAGCAGGGCTTTTTCGACTTTTTCCACTTGCGACCCTTTTGGTGCTTCTGAAACTGGGTCTCAGTAGCACAGAACCCAAATGCTTTTTGTCTTAGCTCTTGTCTTTCATATGTACTGTAGCCTGCTGATAGCCTTCTAAAAAAGTGGAAGTCAGAATGGACCACAGAGCTCCGGATATGTTCCAGCTCTGACCAGCCTTGGAATGACCATTGCCTTCCCAGTATGCTTCTTTGTGCTTCTAGGCTGCCATGGGATTTCACAGCTTCCATCCTATACTCTTTACTCCCATTAAGCTTGCAGTCTGCATCAGAGGCTCTAGTCTAACCCTACTGACCTCCTCTATCTGGTTCATTGGATTTGTTTAGTGCAGTCTGATATACATTAAATGCCAGTTGTACATAAGGCACCATGATAGATCTTAGTGATACAAAGAAAAAAATGAAAAAAATGTCCTGAAGGAGCTTATGGTCTACTGAGAGGAGTCAGCATGTACATGGATAAGTAAATGCACAATTGTATGACATGAGAGAAAGTGCTGATACCTAGAGAGTTGAGTAAAGGTTTTATGGAGGAAATGGTACCTGAATTGTGTCTTGGAAGGGAAGCTAAGAATTCATTTTAAACATGGGGAGGGGGTCACCTGTGCAAAAGACTAGAGATGAGACAGAAATATATATGGTAAACAGCAAAAGGGTTTGACTACAATGGAGAGGGTATGAGGGTGCACCTCTGTAATCAGACTTATTTTAACAAGAATATCATTTTAAGCTACTAGGCTTCCTAAATGACATATCTTCACAGAAAATGATTGTTTGCCTCTTGGAGAGCTTTGCTTCTTGAGACTGTCCAGTTTTCTCAGACTGTTATTTTAGGAAGTCCTAATGGATCCTTGATTATTTGGAAAACAAAGTGCCATTTTTAGAGAGTATGGGGGTACTACCAGTGAGCTGCTCTGCAATGTCACGTTGGGCAAACTGGCCTCTGTCCAGCATCTTGAAAGGAAATTGACAGCAATCATGGAAACCTTTTGTAAAGCCATCAGGCACTGGACATTTGGGTAGTGCTGGCTAAGACAGACTCTCATTTGATTTCCTGGTAGAGAGGGCCTATATTTCTAGATCAAGGGGAATGTGATAGATGACATCAATTGAGCAAAGTTTTGATTTTGTTTATGTAGCGTATCTAGCCATCAAAAAATGCTGGTGGTCTTGGGGACACCACTGTCTGGAGCTGGTATTTGTAGTTGACTTCCTGATGCCAAAGTTGGAAAAATTATTAGAAGTTAAAGGATTCAGAAAAAGGAGACAGCCACTTTATGGTGGTAAAATTCTGCTGCTGCTGATTATAATAATTTACACTTTAACCATATATGACCCATATTGAATTTGTGTTTTCAACTCTGTGTATGACTCCCTCCATTTATCTCCTACTGAATTTCATTTTATTAGATTCAGCCCAGTGCTCTGATCCTGACTCTGATACTGTCTTTCCCAGCTGTGTTTCATATGGAAGTCTAAGTCATTGAAAAAACTTGTTCAGAAGAATGAGTCCAATGAGATCCCTTGGGCACTCCCCTGGAGACTTTCCTCCATGTTGGCATTGACTCAAGGCTACACTTTGAGTACAGCATTTCAGTCAGTTCTTGTTCTTCTGTGTTATTTATTCCATTTCTGTTCATCTTTTCCTTAAGAGGAATATAAGATCCCTGGATTCTAGCAAAGTATTTGATAAAATAAAACTGTATCTAGAACATCCTCTGTGACAACGTTATTGAATTTTGCCAGGAATTGAAATCGTTCTCAATAACATTCATTTATAGGCTCTATTTGCTTTCCCTTTATAAAAAAATTAAGACGTCACCTTTCTGCCATACTATAGTACATTTACTTTTCTCCAGGAACTTCTAGCCATGAGAGATGGTGATTGTTGAAGCTCAGGTCTTACCTTGTTTACTCCCTCAGTCAGGATTCTCCTCAGAGCCACTCTTGACTAGCACTGAAAAACCTTCACAATGTGACTTATTGTAGAGCACGCCCCTCTCTCTGCCCCCCTCTCTATCTTCCACCCAAAATGTCTGTCTTGGTGTTACTTATATGCTACAGGGCATCTCCCAGCCCCAAGGTCAGACTTGTTCTTCCTCCTCACTTCTACCTCTTGGAACCCTTTCAGGGCACAATTCAGGCTCAATTCCAATGAGAGAGCTTCTGCTGATTCTCCCCCTTCCAGTTTTTGATTTCATGGCCTTCCTACCCCCATCCCCACATAGCTCTTGTGGGATGGGGTATTAATCTTGTGCTGCATCTGAATTGCCCTAGAGATGAGAGATTCAAGTATACACTATCCCAGAAATCCATGTTCTGGACATGTCACTAAGTGATGAACTCTGGCACCTGTGTGAATCTCTTTTCCTCACATTATTGCAGGTGCTATATGTGTATTTGTCTGTGGTAGTGTGCTGTATTCCTCCCAGCAGAATGTCAGCTCTGTAAGAACAGGCACTGTTTCACTTATCTGGATCCCTAGGACCAAACGCAATGCCTGGCATATAATAGGTGCTTAATGAATGCTTACTGATTGATAGATTCAGCTTAGCGCCCATTCAAGGCACCCACCATCCGAGCTTGGTGTCTGGGACCAGATAACCTTAAGTTTTCTCTTGATGTTAATGTTATCCTTGGAATTGAGATGTCTGTCTTTGAGGCATTCTCTGTAGACCGGAGTGCCAAGTAGTTAATTGATATTCATATCCTGTGGAAAGAGGGCCAGAAGGCTACTCCCAGGAGTTACTGCAAGGGGTCTGCAAATCCATATGCACACCAAGCATTACATTTTAATCTTTAGTTAGCGCCAACAAAATACACAGTGTGGCTCAGTATAATAAGCAAAAATGCCTTCTGTAGACTGAGTAAATATTATCTAGGACATACATGATTACTCTTTTCTAAATATGCTGTATGTAGATGCCATTGTGATTACTCACGTAGTCCTGTGAATCAGTGATCATATGGATTTGGAGGAGCTGTCCAGCGGGGCAGAGGGTAAGCCATCAATGCCCCTTGTCTATATCCTGTTATAAACTCATGACAAGGGGTCACCCAAATACACTGTAGGCCTTGTGTGATGTGGGTCATATAGAGCATGCATACACAGTCTTTGCAACCATCTCAACATGTGCCTCACTGTTTGAATGCATCCCACATAAAGAGTTCCCAAGTTCTTTTCTGCATTGTGGTGACCCAGCACCAGGAATGTGCTGAGAAATGTCTAACAACTAGGTCTTAGAAAAAAAAATGCACAACACACTTTTTTTTAAGTTTAATGTGTTTTATTAACATTTTCTTAAGTCTTCTAGGTAATCAATAAAACAATCAAGTCGTGATTTGTAGCATTTGTGGATTTCCAAGATAGAAATCCTCCTGCTGAAAATTTGCCAAGTGGCTCTTGCAGATTTCAGCTGACTCCAATATACTTCTTCTTGGCCCTGAAAAGACTTGATGTTTTAAAATCAGGCAAATTCTGAGTAGTGCCTTTGCTCTTGACCCGCCCCCTCCCAGTTCTATGACAGCAGCATAAGGGCTAGTGCCTCAGTTTAAAGGAAAAGCAGCTTCTGCATAAGGCTCTTACCTCAACTCTCCCCTGTAATGAGTAGTGTCCTCTGTCTCTAGAGTCCCAGTGAGGAAGGAGGGGAAGATGTACTGTGCATCTCCCCACTGCTTCCACATGGAGCATAAGAGTCGCCTAGCACAACTTCTTTCTGGGCCCTTGTCTGCTTTTTCTGCATTGTGATATTTCCTGAATTGGTGACTGAGTGTACTTGTAGTACACATGTCCAAGCTGGCAGGCAACTTTGTGCCTTTGAGGAATCCAGAGGTCCTTGGTCCTTTGAGTGGAGCTGATTGATGGAAGCTGAAGCTTCTCCATCAGAGAGGACAACCATTGACAAGACGATTAGCCCAAGCTCAGTCTATTGTAGCAGTAGCTATCAGGAGTTGTTTGGACAGCACAGAGCCACAAGTGAAATGTAAAATGGCAAACCTGCACTCTCACAGCCTGTTTTATGTTCTGATGAGATTTCAGTATCAGCCTGTGGAAAGATGGTAACATACTTATATGTTACTGAATCCTGTTTTAAGTCTTTGTGTCATTGCATTCTTGTGTCTTATGCTTTAGTATTTCTTTTCTATGCAGGAGATAAATACCTGTACCATATCTGATTTACACTTCACATTGAGTATCTTTTTTTTCTGCCTTCCTTGGGGAAAATCTAGATGTTTAAGTAAACTTAAGTTTTAAATGATTTGTTCCCAGGGTATCAGCTTGGTGTTTAAATGAACTGAATAGTGTGAGGTCCTTCTGCCATTAGAGGCCAAGGTCCCCCAGGACTGAACTTCATTTGAACTACAAGCCTGGGTCCAGAGCAAAAGGGCTCTTTATGTTTGAGGAGTGAAGGCAGTGGGCCAGCCACTGTGGGCCCAGCAGAGGGTCCTTCATCTTAGACCTGACTTTTGCTACTTGCCACCCATCTTCTTTCTTCTATCATACAGCTCCTTGATGTTATTCTTTCCTTCGTTCTTCTTTGTGGTTCCTTCTTTGTTCTCAGTTGGAGCTTTCTCCTGGACAGTATGAACTTCTTCAGGGCTCTCTGAGTGATCCCTCATTATTCATTCTTCAGAGGCTCTCATGTTCCATGGTTCATAGCCACATTGTTTAACTCTTGTGATGAGTAAAATAAAAATATATTTAGAAGGTTTCCTGAATTCATCATCACTTTTCATTGTGGTATGCTTTTGCAACCACCATATGCCTCCTGGGTATTATATAGGTGTGTATCATGAGGTATCACATTCTCCAAAGTATCTAAAGTGTGAGTGACCAAGAGAGCAGTGGAGGCAGGAGGCAAATGCTCCTGGAGGGAATAAGTGTGTGGTAGGTTTGTGTCTTGCAGCATGTTACCAATGATGTTTTGGGTGTGGGGAAAGGGGCAGAAAAGAGAGCATCTAGGAAATGTATGAAGAGAAAAAGAGGTAGGCTGGTCAGACTATGTGACTAAGGTATGGCAGAAGGAAAGATACTACCCTAGAAAGAATTCATTTTTTTTTGCTTTTTCAGATGGGGGAAGGTAGGCAATTGGGATTAGGTGACTTGCCCAAGGTCACACAGACAGGGCAATTGGGTTAGGTGACTTGCCCAAGGTCACAGGCTAGTTTTTGTGTTAAGTGTCTGAGGCTGGATTTGAACTCAGGTCCTCCTGACTTCAGGGCCAGTACTTTATTCACTGCACCACCTACCTACCCCTAAAAGAATATGTTTTTCAGGAGGAGGAAAGGGACTACAAAAGTCAATATGAAAGTAAACACACATACACACACACATACACCATGGGTAAGCCACTTGGAGCAAGTCAAAAATCCATGCAAGGGGAATTAGGAAAGAATTTAATTTTGTATTTCAATTCTAAAATATGATTTGGGACTGCTTTCTTTTGTATCTTCTCTGCACTGGCCTGTTTCTTGTTCACTGAGGTGTGGCAGAAGGAGAGATGTAACCAACATCTCTCAACTCTTGTGCTTTTACACTGGGTTATTATCCCGTGCCCCCCCCCACCCCCACCCCATACACACAGGAATGTTCTGCCTGCCGCCCCATCTGCCTCTTAATTTCCATGATTTTATTCAAGACAGAGTTAGAATCCCAACTACTCCCAGAGGCTTTTCTTGAGCCTTTCCCCCCAGCTTCCTATGTCTTCCTTTCTCACATTGTCTCCCATCTACTCTGTGTCTTGCACGTACCAGTCTATTTCCTTGTTGCCTCACCCATTTGAATGTAATCTCTTTGCAGTCCCCTTTCCATATATTCCCAGTGATCTTCACAGTGCCTGGCACAGTAAGAGGTCAAGAAATGGCATCATTTGGTTGACAATGCATATTCGTCACTCCCTTAGAATATTTAAGGCAAAGGTTTGAGTAATTAAACCAAGAAACAGGAAGCCTTTCTCAGTCTGTTGGTCAGTTTCCATGTTCAAGCTTTTCTTTTGTCCACATCTTTTTTATCATCTATAGAGGACTCCCATATACATTGAGGGATACATTGATGATGACTTGTATGTATGGCTTTCTAGGAGCACCCTGGATGAGAAATTGCCTATCCTCCACCTGTATTGCCTGCATGGTTCTTATTTTGTTTAGCAGGGAGAAAAAACAAAGGGCAAACAGGTTTTAGGCAAAATGGTAGCAAAGTCTTTTTCCTTGGCTCCTGCTCCGCTGAGAGCTTTGATTCTCTGATGGGGAGTTTGAGTTTTTCTTGAAGCTTTTGGAGATAAGCTGGAAGCAGGGTGTGTACAGTGCCTCCCTCTCCTGGAAAGGCCTCTGTTTGCCACATGTCAGACACAGACACAAGTGTGGGCTGTGGCCCTTTTTGGCCACAAGTATCATCTTTGACAGTGGAGGGAGGGCATTCCATATTTAAACATATTGCATCTTGATGTCTTCTCTCAAATATGCATAAGCTTCCCTTTTCATTCTTGGGTGATGAATAAATGTAGTGCCAAACCCAGCCTTGGACTGTGTATCTGCATGGGCTAAATATTTTTATATTTCTCTGAACTCCTACAAAAATCAATATGAAATTAAACATACACACACATTCACACAATCACACACACACACACACACACACACACAGGCTCTCTCTCATTCCACCATGGGTAAGCTACTTGGAGCATGCCAAAAATCCATGGCAAGGGGATTTAGGGAAGAATTTAATTTTGTATTTCAAACAATCCCAGGCACACTTATAAAATACATTTTGGAAATGAATTTGCATGGTTAAAACCCATTCTCCAAGTTTTATGATGACTTTTATTTTTATATCATGTTATTTCCAGAAATTTCATCCTACCTCAGTGAGTCTTTTCTTATAACAAAGCAAAACAGTCGGATATTGCAGGAAATATTCCACACCCATAGTCCCTCTCTTCTTCAATGGAAAGAGGGAGATATTTTCCCTCCTATGATCTCTAGAGTCAGGATTTTCTTTTCAATTACAATGTTCAGCTTTCTAAAATTTGCTTTTAATAGTGAGTTAATATATGAATAACATTTATGGTCCTGAAAGTGCTTTATGTACATCCTTTGTATTTGAGCCTGATGATAACCCTGTTATTGTCTCTCTAACACTGGTGAGAAAACTGAGGCTCAGAGAGGGTGGATCTTGCTCTGCATCATTACTGATAAATTCTCTTGGAGATGGAAGGGACTTCATAGTCCATCTGGTTTCATCTTGGAAATCTACAAATGAGAAAATTAACACCCAAAGATGGGACTTCTTCAGGATCCCTCAAATACTGTAAAAACCCTTGTCACGTGGCTCTAGTCGGTGTCTTAGTTGGGATTTGAACACAGGTCTTTTTTTTGACTCAGTCTAGTGATCCCATCTCTTATCCTGCTTTACACTTTAATTCTTGCAGTTTGGATAAATAAGACTCCAGGTGAGATGCCCTCTCATCTATAGGGGGGGAATAGGACCCACCCTCATAGTGAAATGATATACTTCCCCACCTGGGGTTGCCTGGGTTGGCAAGCTATGGCATGTCTAAGCCAGAGGTAGAGGAGTTAAATAAAAGAAAGCCAGAAAAATCTGGCACTTCACTCCCATTGTGTAGCTTTTGTTGAAGAGCTTTGACTGTGTGTCAAAAAGAACCAGTAAGAGAAATAAAAGAGAGGCCAGGTTCCCCTATTTTGACAGGTCTGCAAATAAGAGCCATTTTGGCCAATAAACAATAGGATAACCCTCAAGGTTTGGGTTTTGTGTGTGCTTATTTATTGTTACTTATTTTGCAGAGTGCTTTCCATATGTTAGCTCATTTAGGCTCCTGATCCCTCTCTGGGAGAAGTGAAGTGGTTAGGACTGAGTCATGGTGCCTTCATATGTAAATGGATAAAACTGGAAATTCCCAACCTGTGGGCCACAGCCTCTTGAGGTGGGCTTCTGAGTTATTCCAAGAAGTCCGGAAATACCCGTGTTTTCTCAAAGGCCATCCTATCTGCTGCAGTGAAGGAGCACTTTCGAAATGGAGTTCTCGGATTTGGAAATATAGGCCACATTTAAGATCCTTTTGAGCTTTAAATCCCATGATCTGAGATGGGAACCTTTTTCAGTGTGTGTGTGTATCTCTCTCTCTGACTGTAAGGACACGATAGGCCATAAATGTATGCCCTAAGGTTTGCTTTCTCTCATATAAACCAAACTAAACAGTAAAAGGCCCTAGGATGAGTTTCATAAATTCTTGTTGGTGTTTTTTGTTTTTACTTTGTCATTTCATCAAATTACTTCCATATAAGCTCCACTTCCTTCCCCCCCGCCCCCCACTTCCAACAAGTTTTTGCTTGAAGTGGTGAAAAACCATTATGGAATACCAAGTGATAAAGCAACTAGACCTAAAAATGTATGCAACATGCAGCACCCATAGTCCCTCCCCCAAGAAAGGAGAGTGTTTTATTTTCTCATCTCTAAGACCATCATCTTAAAATTCATTTATTCAGCCCCCACAAGCACATAACTCACAATGGCTGTGTTCAGTAAACATACTTTATTACCCAAACACATAAAGAAAAGAGATCATAAATTTTCACATTTCCACTATGAAAATGTTTATGCTTTAATGTTTTCATTGGTTAAAAATTTAAAGATATAAATCTGTGAATTAAAAATAATTATATTATATCGTGTCTATTTAGACATCGATTGGCGGATTGCTGCTTTGGATCTTGGGAATCCTTAGAATTCTGCTTTTGGTGGAGTAGGCATTCACCCACATCCGAAGGTCCAAGGTCATGCACCATGGCTACATGCATATGACTAGCAGAACTGATACACACAGAGGTAGAAGGTCACAGCTGCCATTAACTGCCTCAACTTAGTGAACTGGGGTCACAGGTCATCTTGTGTGTGTTGGGGTTGGAGTAAGATTGGAGGGTGGGGGCTGTTGATGGTCCAGCCTGACTGAAGGGAGTACTGCCACCCACTTGCTGTGGTGTTGGAAATTCCTACCACTGGAGGTCTTCTCTAATGTATTCAGAATGATGGAATGTGAGTTGAGAGGGACCTAAGCATCCAATTCATCTAAACTTTTGTGGCAGATATTTCACTTTGGGACAGTTGGCATGGCTAGGATGTTGTTCCTGCCATCAAGCTGACACTTGCTTCTTGGCGCCTTCTTCCTATAAAGGCTGAATTTGTATCTTCCACATTCCAGTCCTTCAAATACTACAACACAGCTCTGCTGTCCTGTGGCTCTGCTAGCTTCCCTGAGCTGTTCTTTTCTAGGCTGAACATTGCCTGTTCTTTCATCCGGTGCTCAAATGATATATTCTTAAGGCTCTTCCCCAACTTGATTGCCCTCCTTCTGACGCATGTTAGCAAGCTGATGACATCCCCCTTGAAAAAGGACTTCTGGAACTGATCACAGTGCTCCCCATGCTCTCTTCATGGAGCTGAAGAGCATGTGTGCATTGATGTGTTAGGTTCTTTAGAAGCGGAGATACGTGGCATCTTTCCTTATCTTTCTCCAATTGCTAGTGCCATTATTCCTTCCCTAACTTCCCTGTATTTATTAACATTCATTAACTCTATTAATACTCTATTAAAGCTATCTATGCATGTGTATATATACAGACATGCATACATGTATGCATATAATATGTTCACTCACATAATGTAGATATATAGGGTGTATGTGTGTGAAAGAGAGAGTGTGTCTATCATTAAAATGTATGGTCTTTATTTCATTCGTGTTGATTTCTTGTTTCATTCTTGTTAATTCTCTCCTCCAAACCCAACATCTTGCCTGGCACATAGTAAGCACATAATACATAATCATTGCTTAACTTGGGCTAAGGAGGCTTTAGGGCACTGTCCAGATTCCTTGTGCCACAATGCTGTGCATATGCCAAGAGAAATGCAGGTAGTTTTGTTTTGGTTCTACATAAGCTCTTTGCTTGTTAGGACTGCTTTGGGAAAACATGCTGTTTTTTAAGTATAAACAATATTATCTAGAAATGATAAGAGCAGAAAAGGAGATGAGCCAGTTGTGTTTAGAAAATGAATGAAACAGATGGCTGGCCCCAGTTCTTCAGTGCTCACAGGATTGTAAAGGATGGCCTCTGTTGCTCTATATTGATCGTTGATGAAGGACTTGTGGAAAGATGTGGCCTGAGGAGCTGTGGGGTATGTGTGCCCTATGAGAAGGTCTACCCCATAACAGTGAATGTAAGTGTATTGAATATGAAATTGTACTCAATATTATGAGGTACTCTCGTTATTAAAGGCCACGTATTACTTGGGGATTTGAGTATGATCGGTTTTTGTAGCCTCACAATTGGTCATAGGACCCTGAACTTCCAGGTGCCTAACAAGTGTTTGCAGCCTTGGATGAACCCATTTAACTTGACCCTGGGCCTACAAAGACAGCTCTGCCTTTGAGGAGCTTGTGTTCTGGGAGATGGTGATGTGTGTCTGTGTATACACACATACATATATATACATACACATATGTACATACATGCATATATATATATAAATGTACATTGTTTGGGTATATGTATATATACTTGTTTGTGTGCATGTATATATATGTATATGTTCTATTTGTATATGGCTACCTATGTTTACATTTTGTGTACATGTGCAAACAGTGTCCCAAAAGTTTCATTGCTTTCTTAAGCTATTAAAGGTTAATGTCTTACTAAGGTTTTCAAGACACTCTGCCTGTTATGTCTGGACCTAGAGTTTCATTTGTTAAAGACACTGCCTCTCCTAATGAAGACCTGTTAAGTTACAGTCTTACAGACTTGCTTGAGGCTCTGAAACGTTGTGTCCTAGTACAGTGAGGGCTCAAAGCCAGGCCTGCATCGTCTTCAGGACTCTAAAGCAGCAGTTTTCTTCCCATTATCTTGAAGTGTCTTTCATTATAAAATAATCACTGAGAATAAATACAAAGGATTTTTTTTGGAGAGGTGGGGAGTGTACTACCTAAGGGCAGCAAATGCCTTGTGTAGGAGGCACCAAATGCTCTGAATAAGACTAGGGATTCTCTGGTGTGAAGATGAAGGTAGACAGAATGACAGGGAAGGCAGCCTGTGGAAAATCCTGGAAACAGGAGATGTGACAGTATGTCTGGGGATAACAATAAATTGGCTAATTCTGCCTGTCCATGGGAGGGAAACAGAGTCCCGAAAAAATGATCCTATGAGGTAGGTAAGTTTTGATCAGGGTGTATGGAAGGAGAGGAGCAGGAGGAATAAGTTCTCTCCTCTTTCCCACCCTTTCCTTCCCTGTTATGACACTCAGTTCTCTGTAATCTGTTCAGGATGGCCCTTCCTACTAATGAGGATCACCAATGAATTCTGCCATGATATTGTGGGCACACTGGCTGGAAATATGTTTAAAAGTTGAAATGACAGCAGCACCTAAACTTAGGAAGAGTTTTAACTTGCCTTTGAGGATTTCCAGATGCATGAATATTGTAATGGAAAACAGTTCTTTGTATGTTAGTGTATTTTGTGTGTGAGTGAGAGAAGGGGGAGAGGAGGGAGTGAAGCAGGCAGAGGCTCATTTTCACAATAAAGAGCATAGAGAGCCCTGGAAATAGCCCAGAATGAAGCCACTCTCACAGCTGTGCTCATCCACAGGCCTGGAAATGGGCCACTCAGGGATGCTGGTGCTAGTGGCAAATGAAAAAGGGATAGTTGTGGAAAGTGTGTACTTCCTTCTATATCTTAAAAGCATAACCTCAAAGGACAGAGCATACTTACAGAAATCATTAGCTATCTTTTGGCTTTTGTAGGATGAAAAAATTCATTTGAGCTTAGAGATGTATAGCTGTTCAAAAAAAGATTACCATCTTTCAAAAGGGCATAGGCAAGTTTGCAAGTGGTATTGGGAAATCTTTAGAGAGATGATATCCTGTTTGGGTTCACGTGGAAGGAAAATGAGCCCAGGAAATATCCGATTTCAAAGGAAATGTGAGCCTGGAGATGTACAAGTTTCTAAAGCAGTAGACTGGAAGTCAGCAGAAGCTTGTGTTTCCTTACTTCCTTGTTGGGGAACCAAGGGGAAGTGTCTCCCTTCTTTGTATTAGTCATCTATAAGATGGAAACTATGATATTTGTACAGCTTACTACAGGGAACCATTTTGAGAATTAAACAAAACAACATATTTATAAAGTATGCTGTAAACTGTTAAGTCTAAATGCCTGTCATTGTTATGTTAAGAGATAGATCAGTGTGTACAGAAAGAAAGCACTGGACCTCTCTCAGAGTCTTAGTGTGAGGCCGACGTGACCCTGAGTTCTCCATGACAATTCCAGTGGAGTTCAAAGTCTGACAGGAGCTACTCATCTTGAGTGGCTTCAGGTATAGGCCTGATGCCAAAATGTGTTTCTGCTCTCCTAGACCCAGCCTGGTTCAATTAGGAGATACTCATTATCAGAAGGTTGCCATGCACTTTCACCGGTGAGGGTTTTTTGTCACAATTCTTCATGAAAGAGATTAAAATGTGAAATAACCCTTACTTCTGTGTGATACTCTTCCACAATGACTGTGGCAGAGTGGTGGTAAAATGGTATGTTAAGCTTAGTAGACATGGTATTTTGTTCACTGACTAACGAATGGATAATACCACAGTAAGAACTGAACCAGTTCATATTGGCATTCTTACAAAAAATTAAATTGGAAAATATAAAAAAAGTTTTAGCTAAATGGAAACCAAATTTTTAAAATATGGACTTCATTATATACCTGAATACAACAAGAAGCATTATTTCCTGGGACACTTGGTCATCTATCCTTGCTGACTACCATAAAGGTAAATGTATCTTATTCTTCAACATCTACATAATAGGGATAAGAGACAAAAGAAAAGGAGGAGACGGGGTGTGGCGTGGAGAGGTAGCTAGTATAAGTGTCCAAAGGATTCCATGTTATTTCGTCTCTGCCATGAGATAGCCTAGCTGTGATCAAGAGTTGTGAGACTTGAAGTGGTGTTGCCATGGTGTCCCAATGAAGTCTTAGAGAGACTAGCCTATCCTAAGAGACTTCTGGATAATTTCATGAAACAAAAGCACTGAAAGGGCTTTCCTTCTCCAGTTCATTTTACCAATGAGTAAACTGAGGCAAACACAGTTAAGTGACTTGATCAGAGTCACATAGCTAGTAAATGTCTGAGAAGATATTTGAACTCATGAAAATGAGTCATCCTGATTCCACTGCACCACCTAGCTGCACATTTATAGTTTTATGTCTTAATTAAATGTTTTTGCTATTGAAAAAGAAACCATAAGACACAAAATGCATGAAAAGTTTGATAAGATATCAACAATATACCTTTATACTCTCAGTTCAGTGGGAAAGTGAGTATAGAAAGAGGAATATATACCCCACCTCCAATGAATGGTGCCCCCGAGTGAAAGTATGATTGATGGTGGAGAATGGGCTTCTTTTCTCTAAATACCTAAGTAAGGTTGGTAATTAGCCTAGCTTCTGATTTTAATATCTTGCTTAGTGGCTTAAGAGATGAAATAATCAGAGAGAGTAAATGGGGTGCTTTGTCAGACGAGAAAGTAATTTTCCTTCAGATAGAAGACTATCTTCTCACATATCTACAAGAGGATGTGGAGATTTCTAGTTACCACATGTGGAAATGGAGTTAGTTACAGGAGCCCTTTGGAACTTGAAGAATGACAAGGACCTGTGTTTTTGTGGATAAGCTTTGAGTCAGAAGACTTAGGTATTTATCCAAGCACTGCTGTTGATAACATGTGACCTTAGACAAGTCATCTCACCTCTCTGAGCCTAAGTTTCCCTCTGTTAAATGAGGGAAGTAGGACTAGATGGCCTGGAAATCAGCAAAAGTGGTTAGAAAAGGGCATGACTTCAGTGTGAGAACAAATGTAGGGCAGTATCCCATAAGGCCATGCTGCAAAAAGGGGAAGGATGTGAAATGAGGTAGTGACAAACACTGATCCCAATGAGAAGGTGGGGAGGGGTACAGGGAGGGTGAAAGAGGGGGGGGGAGAAGTTAAGAGAGAGAGGAGAGAGAAGAAGAGAGGAGAGAGGAGGAGAGAATATGAGAGATGTTTGCCTTGATAGAGAGTTTTGCACATGAAGACATTCAGACCAGAGGTTAAATGACTTGCATAAGGTCACAAAGCTAGTAATTAGAGGCAAAACTTGGACAAATTCATGATGCATGTGAGCAGAGCCAGGATTTGATCCTAAACCTTGTGAGTCCAGTTTCAGCATCTTTCCACAATACCACAGTTCTTCCTTGTTCAGTCAAAAGACACCAAGTCTGCTGAGTAAGAGTCACATCCATGTGTAATAGTAATGAAATTTTAAGATCTTTTTGTATTGGCAAGCCAATGGGTACTTAACACTTAGTTTCAAATTAAGCCTCTGTAAAGAAACAAGGTATGAACCCATGTTGCTGACATAACAGGAAGGGGCTGAACAGGGAGGAGCTACTATGTATATAAGAAAAAGCACAAACTGGACAGTCAGAACTTCTTGGGATAAGCATTGTGGATGCAGGGCAGCTGTGGGGGGGGAGGGAGTGAAGGAAGGAAGGAGAGAGAGGGAGAGAGAGAGAGAGAGAGAGAAGGAGGGAGAATTTCTATCAGTGAGCATCTGGAGGTTGGGCTGCTACTGCTGCACCAAACTGAGAATTCAGAAGAACTGAGAAGAGATATGAGAACTGAGAACTGACACAGAACTCGAACTTGTGGTGGCAAGACTTCCAAGGGCCAGCTGGAGCTGCTGAAGACTGTGGTGCCAGTACTTTGTACAAATGTTCTTGTGGCTTTGTTAATGTGTATGAATGTTATTGTGGCTTTGTTAAGCCTTGTTTTCCCAGGAACAGAGACTGTGAGAGATTTGAGCTGGACTAGACACTGTGAGCTTTAGTGTGGAGCAGAAACTGCACAGAGAGCTGGACAAGGAAGTGGAACCTGTCTGCCTTTGAACTCAGGTGGCAGTTGGTTAGATTCAGGCAGGAGCTGGGACCAAAGAAGAGTAACCATGAAAGCCGAAAGCCTTCCTTGAGTCAAGATGAAAAGACCTCTCCGTGGGTACTGAGTAGTGACTAATGAAATTGTCTGAGTAATGACTGATGAAATAAGGTATTGAGTAGTGACTGATGAAATTGTAATTTACTTGTGCCCTAGGGGTGGATGGTTTTTGTATTTTCCACTACCCCTTAAGAGGGTACTGAGTAGTTACTGATGAAATAGTAACTTAATTTCACCCCATGGGTGGACAGCTTTGACTTTTGTACTTTGTGTCTCTTAAGCAGGCAAGCCTCCTTAAGGATGATTGAATGATTGAGTTACTAAATGATTATGCTTTGTTTAAAACTACGTGACAACTTTGGTGAAAACTATGTGGCCAATTTTGTGATAAGTTGTTGAGTTGTTACATGGTGAATGATGTGTTTTTTTTTGTGATAAGTTGTAACATTGTGAATGTTGTACCTCCATTTTCTGTGAGTGTTTTGCTCTGATTTGTTACTGAATATAGAGTTTGCTATACTATGTAATCAGAACCTTGAAAGCTGTTCACAGCAGCAATCCTCTGGAAAGCTGCTCATGCTTGGCTTTACACCATGGCTCCTATTGAGAGGAATTTCTGTAGAAAATATTCTGTTGTCTATTTCCCATTTCTCTGAGTTACTAATGGAGCACGTTTAGACAGACATGGTAGTACTAGCTGTAATCTCACTTCTGTCTTCCCCCTCCAGAATGGGCACTTCTCTAGAAAAGTGCTAGATAGTAATGGCAAGGGACACCTTCAAGGAACAACAGAGAATTGCAAACAAGTAGCTGAATTTCACCTGTTGGGAGCAACAGGGAACTACAGGGGGAACGCAGTCTGTATATTGAGCACAGTTAATGATTAATTTTCATGGCTCTTTGGGAGACGGTTGCTGTATCCCCCCTAGGTCTTTTAATAAACCTTCTTTGTTTAATGTAGAGTGATTGTGTGGCAGCTACCTGTTTTGGATGGTGCTGGTGAGACAAATTAGGGAGAAATCTCCCATGACGGATCAAAGCCTTTTGTGGCATGAGAGTGTTTTTGATATGAGTTCCATGTTGTTGGAAAATATGGTTCAGGATAATGAAATGAAAATGGCCAAAGACTGTAGACCACTCAGAAGCCAGAGGCATGTACATTATGAGTACATTTGTCATTGTTGTTTGAGGTTAATTGTTTCATTTTAAATCTTTTATTTTGTAAACTGAGCTAGCTATTCCTCTACTCATCCTTATTGAATGATCCTTGACATTGAATGACAGCTTGGGAGGCTAGGTAGAGTCCCTAGCCTAAAGTCAGGAAAACTCAGCTTCCTGAGTTCAAATCTGATTTAATACTTAGTAGATGTGTGACCCTGGGCAAGTTGTCTGAGTTTCCTTATCTATAAAATGGCTGGAGAAGGAAATGGCAAACCACTCTAGTATCTTTGCCAAGAAAACCCCGAATGGGGTCACAAAGAGTTGGATGCAATTAAGATAAATGAATGAACAACAGAACTTATGACCATACCTGGAGAGTGACATCATCATCCTTTTATAGTCTAGCAACAGCTGTTTCTGCAGAAGTTCCAGCTATCTCCTCTATGGAAAAACAAAACAAAACAAAACAAAAAAAACAAAAACACTCATACCTCTTACCTGGTTCCAAGTTGCCACTTGGATTCTTCCCTTCCTTCTCTGTCACATTCTCCCACTCACAGACCTTCTGGGATGGGTCAGGATTCCACTCTGACTTTTTGTCTCTGCACTGAAGTCATTACATTGTTCAGGGAACATTTGATTGTTCCTGATCCTCTGGGGAGTGGAGCCCTCCTCCCTTGATTAGCCTTCCCCTTTGATTACATATAACCATGGCAAAAACTACTAGCACATGCTTTAGGTCATTGCAAATTGCCCTCTGCTCTCCATACTTTTGGAAGTAAGATCTCTTATTATTCATGCTTGTTAGTAGCTTTTATCATTCTTTCTCATTCATATGTATATTTTCTATTCCAGTCTCCTAGAAGAGAGGTTCTTGAACTGGGGTCCTTGAACTTTAAAAAAAAATTAAAAACAGTATTTCAGTTCAGTTGGCTTTTTAGATCATATTTTGTATTTTATCTTCTATATTTAAAACCATGGTTCTGATTTGGGGTCTTTGGCATTACTAGACTGCCAGAGGGGTCCATGACTCAAAAAAATGGTTAAAAACACACACTCCAGAAGGGTTTCAACTCAAGGGCACTGAAAAAACTATTTTCTTGGGTTAGTATAATTATATTGGTCAAAAGATGGAGATTTTACCTTTTCTCTGCTTGATAGAATTACCTGATGAGATTTGTGAAGTGATAAAAGGTGGTGGGTGGGCAAGGGGAGGGGCATTAGCTCTTGGGCCATGATAGAGTTTTCCCAGCTATAATGGAAAGGAATTCTTCCTTAAGGGTGTTCAGGGTAGATGAAAGAAGTTAGATAGATTGGACAAACTGTCAAATAGCCTTGAAATATGTAGGAATGGGTCTGTCATCATCCTGGTAGATGAAGTGCAGCTTCTGGTGATGTATGAAGGGCAGAGTGATGGCCAAGGTGAATGTTCATTCCTAGCATAGCAGTCTTTGGTCTTGGAGTGGGGAAGCCATGGTTTGAGATGCTGACTCAGATAGTTGATTGCTCTGGGATTATAGGAAAACTCTTTTATAGAAAAAAAAGTCTCTAAGCCTCATTTTCTTTATCTGTAAAAAGTAGGGATGCCTACTCCACCTACCTGGAAGGGCTGTAGGGAAAAGCCAGTGAGATTATGCATTCGAAACCATATGCAAACCTGAAAGCACTCTGTAAATTTAAACTACTGACATTGTCTGTGACTGATTTTTTGGGCTGTGCTATACAGAACAGTTTGAAAGAGAGACAAGCCAGTGTTGGGGAGATTATTTTTTATGGGGGGAGCAGGTTGTATAGTTTAATGTATCACAGTGTTTTGACCTGTTGATGCTAGCCACCAAATGAAAGTCTTTTATCATAACTCCACTATTTCAGACCCTTATCACCTCTCTTGAGGCCTATTTTAGCAGCTTCTCCTATATTGCCTCCAGTGTCTCCCCTCTTCAGTCTCTCCTTTACACAGCTTCCAGAGGAAGTTCTGATTCTTTCACTTCTGTGCTCATGAAGCTTCACTGGCTCCCTATTGTTTTTAAGATAAAATAGTGTAAAGCCAAGCACAAGCAGATCTCCATAGGATTGCTGCTGTGAATAGATTTAAGGTTCTGATCACATAGTATAATGAACTCTCTATTTATTCAGCAGTAAACTAAAGCAAAAAATTCACAGGAACCAAAGTACAGCATTCACAATGATATAATATAAGAACTTATTACTTAATGGTCACATAGTTTTAAATAAAAGATATCTTTCAGTAAGTCCTTAACTCAATCATCCTTAAGGAGTACAAGGTACAAAGTACAAAGTTTTCCCACCCTTAGACCACAGTAAATCATGATCTTCTCAGTCATCACTAAGTACCCAAGTAGAGGTCTTTTTATCATGGCTTGAGTCTGGCTCCCAGATTCCATGGTTCCTCTTCCAAAGCTCCAACTCTTGCCTGAATTTACCCAATTGTCACCTGGATTCATAGGCAGGCAGCTCTCAGCTTCTTATTCAGCTCTTCCTCTATTTCCTTGTCCAGCTCCTATTCCATATGGAAACTCATAGTGTCCAGTCCACCTCAAGTCCTTTGCTGTTTCTGTTTCTGGGAAGACAAAGCTTAACAGAGCCAAAACAGCATTCACATACATTACTGGCACCATCATCAATTCACCATCTGCCTATGAAATCAACACAGACCCATAAGCAAGGTCTGAGAAGTAAACACAAATCATCAACATAGTCCCAGGAGCTCTGAAACCCTCCTCAAGGACTTCTGTAAATAGACAACCAGAAAATCCTCTTTCAGGGCTTCTAGTAAGGTCCCAGGGCTTCTGTACAAAGTATCACAAACACAAATCAACACAGAACAGACAGAATGCTGGCCACCACAAGTGTTCTCCTCTGTTCTGCTCTATCCCAGCTGTGCTCTTGCTTTTTATCTGTCATTAGTTTTATCCTGTTCCTCCTACCTCTTATGGCCTTCCTGTTCCTGTCTTTGGCAAATCCCTCCCACTGTGGGATTCACAGGTTCTGTTTCTTAAGAAGGACTTGATATAATCAGGGCAAGTCTCAAAGATACCTGAACTGAAACAAGGGGCTAAATAAGTAATGAAAACAAGGTGCTAAGTATTTATTTGCTTACCATTACAAATAGAAACTCCTTTGTGTGACAATTAAATTCCTTCCAAATCAGACTTCATATTAGTTTTCTGGGATGTTTACTTGCATGCAGCATTCCATATCCTCCCTCCATACCTTGCAGAGGGTCTCTCTCATACCTGGAAGGTTCTTCTTTACCCCTTGCTCTTGGAACTGAGATCTATTTAAATCTCATCTTATGTGTAACCCCATAAGGGAACTTTCCTCTGTTGTCCCAATGTTAGTTTCCTTTCTTCCCTGAAAATCAGTGTATTGATTTTGTAAATCTTATGAATTTATTTGTGAAGGTGGCAGCTTAGTAAAATGGAAAGAACTCTGAATCTGGACTTAGAAGATTTTAGTTCAAATCCTACATCTTATATTTCTTGTATGACCTTGGGGAAGTACCTTAACTTCTCCAGGACTCATTTTCTTCCTATGTAAAATGAAGGCATGGGGCTAGATGGTGTCTGAGGCCCCTTCCAGGACCAGACCTATGATCTCAGTTGCACATCCCACCTGAATAGAATAGAATGCAAGCTCCAGGAGGTCAGGGGTTGTCTGATTTTTTGTTTGTACATAGTGTCTAACATAGTTCCTGAAACATGCTAGGCAGTTAAGTGTTTATTCATGTAGTAGAAGCAAGAATGACTATGTAGAAATCAATCATGTATTTATAAAGAGCTTACTTTTGATACAAAGGTAAAAAGCCAAACAGCCTGTGCCATCAAGAAGCTTACATTTCTGTTGGGGATGGGGCAGCCAACAAGTACATTAGCATATACAGAATAAATAGCTGTAGTAACAGAAGAAATAGCTTTGGTAGTAGTAGTGTAGTAGTAGTAGTAGTAGTAGTAGTAGTAGTAGTAGTAGTAGTAGTAGTAATACTAGCAGCAGCAAAAGGTTTGCAAAGTCATATATATATATATATGTATATATATGTGCATATATATGTGTGTATATATATGTGCATATATATGTGTATATATATGTGCATATATATATATATACTTATTTGATCCCCACACCAACTGTTGGAGGTAGGTTCTGTTATTATGCACATTTTACAGTTGAGGAAAGTGAGGAGGGCAGAAGTGAGGTGACTTGGCAGGGCAGCAGAGCTGCCTTGGGCCTTCATGCCTCCAAGTCCTTGTGCTCAGTGCCTTGCAATTTTGCACTTCCTAAGCATGACCTAGCTCAGGAGGAAGGCCTCAGGCAATAGCAGTTGTGGTGATCAGTAATGGAGATCACATTTCTGGCCATCTCAAGGAGGGGAAGGGAGAAAATTTGTGACTCAAAACTTTTCAAATGAATGTTATACTTTTTAAACATGTAAACTGGGAAATATTTAACAAAACAAATTTTAGGAAGTAAATTTTTTTTGAAAAGAAAGATTTCATGCACAATATGGTCCTTGAATTCAGTCATGAAGGAAGTGAAGGGCTCTCTGAAGTGGAAATGAGAAAGAATCAGGCCTTGGTGGGGATCTAATAGCAAAGAAGGGGAGAGGAGCTTTTGAAGTAATAAGTCCTGGGGGAGAATAGTTTCCTGGGGGATGCTATTGGCATAAGGGATGGCATTTCTTCCTTCATTTTTGTGTGGGAGTTCCCTCAGTCCATGCCATGCTTATTTCTGTCACGTTTTTGTATTTCCCATGAGTCCAAACCTGTTGACGTCTCTTGTTCACTGGGGCCTCTCTAGGGCTTGCTCTTTTGTGCCAGAATGTGCATCTGGTTCCCTTCTGAAAGAAAATTACTTGGATTGTTTGGTGTTTCTCTAAGGTCCTGCCTAGGCTTAGTGTAAAAAACAGTTACTCATCACCTTTACTTTTGCCAGGTCCACTGGAGCTTAGATTGATGCTTTTTTTTTTTTTTTGCAAAAGCTGTCTAGAGCAAGGAAGAAGAGGATGTCTTGGGGGCAGTATGTAAGGGGGATGTTTTAAAGTATACAGAAATTTTGTAGCACCCTTTTGCAATTGTGAAGCCCAAGTGAGAAGGCAAATGACAGGAGACAGACTACAAGCAGAATTAGAGGATAAGAAGTAACCAGGAGAAGTAGACAAAAAAAGAGGATGGAGAGAAAGTCTTGGGTAGACAAGGGCAGTGGAAACACTGGAGTCATCCGGAGTGTTCCCAGGAGGCAGTGGACTTGTGCCAGATAATGGAGGGTATATCAAGTGAGAAGAAAAGGTGCAGCTCTGCTGTGTGGGAAGTGATGGGAGGAGGCCCCTGTGCAAGGAGAAGGGAGGCTGGTAGGCTCTCCAAAGGACATCAAGGATGTAGCTTTGTATGATGGGGAGGGCATCACATTTAGAGTAGGAGAGCTCCTGTTCAGACCCATTCTGTGCCACTTAATATCCTATCACCAGTTTAATTCAATAGATATTGGTAAAGGTGAAAGACTGCCTCCCACCAGACTTAAGGCCAGGTGCTAGGGATCCAAAGACAGGAGAAAAATGGGGTGGGGTAACAAAGCAACATTTATGCACATACATAAATATGAACTAATGTTTATGAGGCAGGAGGCCAGGTCCTAGCATCTGGGGGGACCAGGAAAACCTTCATTGGATGAGTTGGCCCTTGCGTTGAACTGTGAAAGAAGCTAGGGATTTGAAGAGGCAGGGGGAAGAAGGGAGAGCCCATGGAAAGTCATGCATGTGTGTGAGAACAGTAAGGAGGCCGATGGGTCTGGGGAGCAGAGGACATGGAGTAATGTGTGGTCCACTAGACAGGAAGAGCTTTGAGTGCCTGAGACCCTTGAGATCAGAGGAAATCATTGGAGCTTCTGGAGCAGGGGACTGATGGGGTTAGGGATGTGCCTTAGCAATATTTTGGCAGCTGTGTGGATGATGGAGACTATTGCTTTACTCCAAAGGGGAGGTGATGAGGGCCTGGACTAAGGGGGTAGTTTTGTTAGTACAGAAAAGAGGAAGGCTGTGGGAGAGGTTGTGGTGTTAGCATCAACAAGTTAGATGAGCTAAGGAACTCACTTCCCTCTCTCAGAAGTCTTCTCAGCCTTCTGTCTAAGTGGAAGGGGGCGGTTGGTTAGGAAGGGCTCTGGCCCCAGGAAAGCATGTTTACAAGGACTCAGGGACCACATTTGCACCTTTTGGGGCCCTAACCTCCCATCAGTCTGCAAATTTACAAGTCAGAGGGATTGATAGACTGCAAGAGCATCTTAGAAGTCCAAAGGATAAATGTTCCCTTCACTCAGGATGTGAATTGAGCCCTATTTTGGGAGTGGAAGCACCTGGCAAAGAACTCTTGCAAGAAAAGGCACATTGCAGTTCAGCACCAGAAAGAGGAGCCATCATTTTTCCTTTGGGCTGCACCTTGTCAACCACAAGTGGCTTGGAAGCCCAATGTATTGATTAGTGTAGACAGAGTGATTAGGTTAGAGCCCCTGATGAAGAAAATGGGAAGTACCCAATGGTTAGTAAAGTTTCTAACCTTTACCTTTGTTTCTAAGTCCCTGTTTTTGTTTCTTCTCAGATTGTTTTTCATATGACCACTGGACCCTAAAAGTGACCCTTGAGGAAACCAGTCAAGGCATTTTCTGTATGATCCATGGGGGTCTCACTAGTACCAATTATGGGTCTCCTGTTGATTCCCTTATTAGCCTCCTGTGCAAATGCCCTGTGGAGTTTTTTGACCTCCTGTAGCTTCTGTTTCCACACACAAATGGAGGAATTTGCCAACAAAAAGGACTTCTTTGAATATGTGCTTTGGGGGTTTTGTTGTATAGGTGTATGAAGGGCAAAAAAAAGGCATTGGACAAAGTCGCTCCTAAAGCCTTCCCATATCAAAAGCTTCCCAGGGCTGCAGGTGCACAGGATGCTTGTGCTTAGGCAGGAAAAACGTCTGAATGCGACCCCCTTCCCGCTACTCCCCCCTTTCACTTCCCAGCTTGTTAATGTGATTGTTACTAGGACTGTGTGCAAGAAAGAGGGCAAAGAAAGAAACTTTACAAATGGTGCCAGATGCCCTTGGTCCAGCTAAGGAGCACATCAATCAACCATCTCTTTTTGGGTGGGCAATCAGTGATGCGATCCTTCTGTCAGGCTCCGGGAGCTCCCATTCTCTCTTGAATTGAATGCCCATCTCTGCTTCGGACCTGCTAATTGGGGCAGTTCATTAGCAATATATTTCCGTGGCTCTATTCCCATTTGAACACAGTCTTAGTGACATTCTCCTGTTTGCATGGCATTTTCCCAGAGCAGCTGGGGGCAGGGGAGTAGGGGACAGATGAACGAGCCCAGTGCTTACTCAGAAAACCTTATGATTTTCTAATAATGATAACAGCAGTTGAATTTCTGACAAGATAAGGAGGAGGCCTGCTATATTAATTATTTGTTAATATGGTGATGCATTTGCTCTTTAAAAGATAAAGTTCATGTCTATGGCAATATCACTGAATTGCTGTGACTAATTTTGAAAAGAAGGATATTAACTGAATGCCTACGTACATAGTGGTGGTGGTAGAGAGAGTAGGCTCCTTATTCTAGGCTACAAGTAACCATGTCTCTTCTTCCTGTGAATATGAAAGAAGTTGAAAGTGGTCTGTTTGGGTTTTTTTCTTCAGAGACCTACTAGGTTTCTCTTTTGGCTCCATAGATTAAAATTCCATTTCCACCCTACTCCCCTGTGGCTCAGCTCTAGCTTCTGGCTGCAGTGCTTATAACCTTCAAGTAGGCCCGTCTTATTGAAGTAAAAAAGCCAGGAGTATCCTAAGCACCCATATTCAGGCCCTTTGGGAATCCTGGTAGCTGGGACTGGGTGAGCACTGCAACCAGGAGATGAGCAGGAGAGAAAAGTACAACTTGGGAATTGGGAAGTGTCTTCCCAACCTTCTCCCCTCACCATTAGCCTTCCCTGCACAAGTAATCAAAAGGCATACCTTCCCCACCCTCCACCCCAGCACCAGACCCTTGGAGGCTTCCCTTAGTGAGGGCTTTATACCACTGGCCAGGTTTTTGACCCCTGGCATTCACTATAGCTGGCCACAACTCTGGGCCCATTGTGCAAAATGGCAACAACACCCATTGAAGAAATTGCTTATATAAATCGACTTGGAAACTCCACTGAGGACCTTAGTGCTGGTCTCTGATATGAGTATCCCAGATGCACTTGTAGTATAATTGCAGGTTTGTCCTAATCACTACACTATTTTCAGCAATATAATGAAACTCAGTGTTGGTAAGGTTGAGCCCCATGGCATGATCTAAAGGCCCTTGAGATTTTTAATGAAAGTAGGCAAGAGAGTTGAGGGTATTGGGAGTCCTGAAAGACATCATAGCTTCAACCAGCTTCTTGTTGGTCATTCATTTCAATCAGGCGTGTGACTCTTTGTAACCCCAGTTGGGATTTCCTTGGCAGAGATACTGGATTGGTTTGCCGTTGCCTTCTCTAGCTCATTTTACAGATGGAGAAATTCAGGCAAACAGGATTAAGTGACTTTCCCAGGGTCACACAGCTAGTAAGTGTCTGAAACCAAATTTGAGCTCTCTAAAAATAAAGTCTTCCTGCTTTCAGGCCTGGCACTCTACCCACTGTACCACCTAGCTGCCACTATCAACCAGCTTCAGATCTTCAAAAAAAAGATAATTAGCTGGGTTCATTTTCTAGTCTTTTCACTGAGAAGAGAGAAAGGGAAATTATCTTTTGTAAAAGTTACATAGCTCCTTGCAAATGTTGAGATATTCTGAATTGGAATTCAAAAATGTGGTTAATCAGCATATCTACTATTTGGCACTATATGCTATATTCCTTACCCATAGTACCCTGCCTCAGCAAAGAAAGAAAGAAGGTGCATTTCCTTACCTCTTCTTTAGGGCCATTTTGGTTCCTACAGTTAGGCAGCACCCAATTTAATTTTTCTTTTCTCTTTATATTGTTATTATCATTGTGTACATTGATTTTTTCCCAGTTCTGCATATGTCACACTGTACACATTCACATGTCTCTCTCCTTCTCTGATTTCTTTCTATTCATTACTTCTAACACAAGCGATAGGTTTGTCAGTGGACCCCTTTATTTCAGTGGCATTCCTAAGTGATGAAGAGCTGATGTCTGAGGGCTTTAATTGTGGAAGAATAAGATTGGAGGGAGGACAGCATGTAAAATCCAATGTAGCACTGAGGGGAAATGACAAATAGCTTGCTTTCTAGTTCAGTCCTTTCAAACCGAGCTGCTGTTCTGAACCACTGACTTTTTTTCTAATAGACTTTTATTGATATCTTTTCTTATTATGTATTCCTTCATTTTTCAATGTATCCCTCTGCACTGCTTTTCCCAAGAGCCATCCCTTATAACAAAGTTTCAGAGAAGAAGAAGAAAAGTTCACCAAAGGCTAACAAATGGATTAAATGTGTCACAATATGTAGCATCCCATCCCACAATCAAGTCTCTCACCTCTTCAGAGAAGCCAAGGGAATGTCTTCTCATAGATCTTCTTTGGGACAAAGTCTGATCCTTATAATGTTGATGCATTTAAGTTTCAATCAGGCAGTTGACTTTTTGCTGTTCTTCGCCTATACCCAGAGCCATAACTATCATGGGGCAAACAGGGATTTACCCTTAGGCTGTTGACATCTAGGAGGGAGTGTTACTTTCTCTCAGAGTCTACTGTCCTGTACATTAACCTGGAGACTACCTCCAACGTGTAGTGTAACCAATTATTACCAAATGGTACAGCCACCTCCCAGACTCAAGTTCCCCCTCCTCCTCTCCTAAGGAGTTCGACCTATTGCTAGTTTCATTTTCAACACCCTCCCCAAACTGTTCTTCCTACCCAAGTGAAAATTCTTCATGTTTTCTCTCTGCTTACACTAAACATATGTGCTTTCTTTGGATTAGATCAGTGTGCACTCTCCCATGGTCTCTCTCTTGCTGTATTTTTTATTGTCGTGTGTTTATTGACTACAACTCCAATAAACGTCCTTAGCTCATTAATTTAGCCAGTAAACTTGTGCTTATAATTATAGGTCAATTATGATTCATATGTTTTCTTTTTCTGAAATAGTACCCAGTCCCCTGGGGATTCTGGGAAGTCTCTCCTCAAGAAGGAGAAAATACCTTTTTATGGAGATGAACCTCAGAGATGTTAGTTATTTTTTTAATGGAAGAAAGTGACTAGAAGCCTCCTCATTTGAAAATCATTGCAAGAGTCGGTGGCTAATGTATGCTGATCTTTTCTCCTGGCAGAAGATGAAAACCATAAACCTCAGCAAAGAATCAGAAAAATAAAAATAAATGAATCTGTCGTTGTGGATCTAAAGGATGACTTTAATTTCTTAGGGGAAAAGAGGTCTCAGGCACAGGAACTTATTCGCAGTTATTTTTATACCATTTAAAATATTTAAATGAGGGGCAGCCAGGTAGCACAGCGAGTAAGAGCACGGGCTCCAGTGTTGAGAAGATCTGGAGATTGAATCCCGGGCTCAGATACTTAGCACCCACCCAGAAACACCTGGCCATGTAACCTTGAGCAAGTTACTTAACCCCAATTGCTTAGGGGGGCCAGGTGGCTCAGCAAGTAACAGCACCGGCTCCAGTGTCGGGATGACCTGGATGAAATCTGGGCTCAGATACTCAGCACCACACCCAGAAATAACTGGCTGTGTAACCTTGAGCAAGTTACTTAACCCCGATTGCTAAAAAATAAATAAATAAATAAAATATTTAAATGCATTTGTTCTAATAAAATTTTGTCATAACTCCAAGAAATAACCATTTGTGATTAGGGTAATTCTGTATTCCAGAAGTTCCTGTCATTTTACCCAACTGGGTTTTTTTTTAATTTTTAAATTGGGCCTATGATTTCATCCATGAAATTTCCTTCACTACTGTAGCTGAGGCACTCTCTATAACTTAGCTGATATTTAGATTTAACATAAAGAATATAGTCACTGTGTAGACCTATCTAAGGTAGAAAGGAGTTAGTGGACTTCTTAGCTGGGTGGTACAGTGATTAAAGTGCCTAGACCTCAAGTCAGGAAGTCTGCAATTCAAATCTGGCCTCAGATACTTAGTAACTGTATGATCCTGGGCAAATCACTTAAGTATCTGCTTCAGTTTCCTCCACAGTAAAAATATCACCTACCTCACAGGGTTGCTCTAAAGGTCAAATGAAATCATATTTTTGCAGTGCTTAGCACAGTGCCTGCCATATAATGGGTAATTAATAAATATTTTCTTACTCTGTTCTCTCCTCCCTCTCTCTCCCCTCTCCTCCATTCTTCCTTACTCCTGTTCTTCCTTTACTTTCTTTCCTCTCCCCTGCCCTTCTCCTTCCCTTTCATTGGGAGCCTTCAAACAGAGTCTGAGTTATATTGGGCATGCTGAAGAGTGTATTCTTGTTTAAGTATGAGTTAGGTCTCATGGTTCTGAGCCTCACCTCCCCCCCCCCCACTCTGAGATGGACTGGGAATTGGTAATTAATTTGTGAGATATTTCTGTCTGTGGCCTTTTATAGGATGTGCTCTCCTGTAGCCCACCTTTCCCCATTTTCATGATTCCTCCAAAGAGAATTCTGCCAATAGCATATGCAAGTCATTTCTAGAGTCCAGTGACATGCCTCCTTGAAACAGGCTAAATTGGTCCTTGATAAGCATAGTTTGTTTCTGGGGACATCCTTAAATTTTTTGTAGAACCTGTCAGACCTTCTGCTAGATCAACCCTGTCTTCAAGAACCCAGAATTACAGTTATTTTACTTTTTCAAAGATGGCTTTTTGATTGCCAGTGGGGACGAAACTGATAGTTTTGGAATGAGGGAGTGGAAGAGCAGTGTGAAAGATGGACTGGGGAGAAAAAACAATGGAATCACATCCTTCTCATGCCATCATCTCCCATGCTGATTGTTTGTTTGGAGTAAGGACTGGTCCTATTTTAAGTGCTTAGAGTAGTTTAAGATTTCCCATGGTTTTATGTTTCCTTGGATATATTTTTATGTGCTAAAATCTTCTTCAAGTTGCAGTATGAAAATTCTGAACTTAAACATGTGTCAATAAACTAATTACTGACATTTGTTAAATTTGTCACCGATGTGCTATTGACGGCTTATGAATCAATTCCGGCAGCTTGTGTGCTATTCATCATTGAGAATATATCAAACTTTCAGTGATGAATCATCTTTTGAATTTCCCATTGGAACATGGTTAATTAGTATCCTCTAATATGAATTGGCCTCTCTAATAGGTATATTAATTCTCAGCTAAGTTGACTTCATTGGAAAACAAAGTCACTGATGGCAGTTACCACAAGTTTTCCCACTCCTGGTCTGCCACGGATCCTGGTACTATTAATTGCCAAACAGATTCATTTCTTTAGTACAAAAGTTATCCAGTAACAATGTTGGATGCTGCTAGTTTAGCTGTTGAGTAATTTGAGGATGGGTTTTGGTGAGTTGTAACTGTCGATGATTCTGTGTCAATTTCTTCTCTACCCATTATTGTTATTTATAGCTTTATACCTAGGAAGCTGAGACTTATTAACTGCTTGTAAGTATAAAATACAAGCCAGCTCAGTTATTGGTTTACTATTAGATCTGCAAGGCATATCTTTAATTAGAAAGTCACTGCGCAAATTGTGATTATTTTAATTACTTTAGTCTAAATTAATACCAAAGTGCAGTAAGGATTTCCAATACTTTATTTAAATGCATTGATATCCTCATGAGATGTGCATTTCTCTTTTTTTTTCCTGGTTGTGCTGTAGTTCTCATTGTTTAAAGGGGTAGAAATGATTAGTGTCTTTCACAAGCTTGAGTCTATCTTTCTATGTCATTCGTACAAGTTTTAAAAGTCCTATGTATGACAGATATCATCTAACAATTCTAGGCCTTCACTTATGATAAACATTTCTCAATTTAACAAGTAATGACATAGCAGGAAAAATAATACTGTGCCATTTTTCAGAATATTAGAGCCCTGGGAAAGGATTTTTTAGGTTTGTTTTGTTTTGCTTGATTAGATATTTGGGAATGGTTTCCTCCTAGGAAATGAATGTACTTTGAGAGTTTGAAAGCTAGGACAAACCAGAGATAATAGCTACTTTGAGTAAGGTGTTACTTTTATGCACTTTGTGTTCATTTGCTTGATCTAAAAACTCCTACTCTGAGAATTAAGGGTCAAAATATATCTCTTCTAGATTCTAATTTTCTAATTTTATTTCCCAGGTATGCCCTAAAAAATTCCTTTAAAATTATTCTTTGCTTAATACCTGGATGACCTAGGGGAATGTCATTGAAGATTTGTGATACAGTGTTTCCTCATCTCTAAAGGGAGGAGTTTGGACTATCTGGCCTCTCAGAACCTTCCAACTCTAGATTTACGATCCTTGTGCTATGTCATCTTTAATAGCAATGGAAATGGTTTGAAGAAACCTTTTCAAAGAGTTTGTTCGAACTTCTGAAAGTATTTTGGGATCTTCTCCAAAGATGAAATATTGCCTGATGAAAGTATAAGAGGTTGTTCAATGGAGCTAGCTGGCGTGACCATCTGTCTTGTGTATTTATAGGCTAATGGGAATTCTGTACTGACCTCAAGAGCTTTGGGGAAAAACCTACTCATTTAAAGGTGGAGCCAACATGAGCTGTACCGCTGATTTAAGTTTGCCATGCTGGATTTCCACTGCCTTTCAAACACAGAACTTGCTTATCTGCCTGCAATGAAATGAAACCATCCACCTTCAGTTAAGACCTTTCAAAAAGATTGATGTTGTTGACCAAAGGTCTTTAAAAATATGTTTAACTGGCTTTCTGAGCACCATTAAGAAGTGCTTTCTGTTCATCTCTCTGTTCACTCCCAGTATGGTGTGACAGATTCATCACTTTCCAGTAATGTCCCATGTTCTTCAGAGTTATGCCGTAGGTTCCATTTTATATTTATTTTCTCCCATTAGGTGATGTTATTTAAGGTTTTTTGACAGCTTTTTCAGGGCTCCATGAATGCTGGTGACATTAAGGTATGGATACCGTCAAATTTCCTGAAGCAAAATGTTGACAAGTTTCACTTTTTATTTATTGGGCCCCTCCAGTATCAAACTGTGTTTTCATCTTGGACTATTTCTCAACTCTTCATTTATGACTGACAACTTCAAGTTACATGTAGCCAAACTCTTCATTCTGAAAATCATCCAACTTTAATTGATTGGCCTTCATTCTTTATTCTTAGTGTTGTTTTGCAGTAGCTGTTTACCAGTTATCTAAATAATCTCTTCCAGAGAACTCAATGTGCTGTGCAGAAAATCTAAATGTGCACCTCAATGTTTTAATGGATTTCTGATCTTACTTATATGGTCAAGCCCCTCATTGATGCACAGTGTGACCCATACATGGACTTTCCTCCATATCTGCCCCTCCCTTACCTACACAGTCACCTAACCAGCTATGGGGCCTCCTTATTATCTCTTGCTATCCTGAAGGTAGCAGTGGAGCATGTGGACTATCCATTGGTTGCCTTTTGCCCCATCTTTTTCCCCCTTCATGATAGATTTGTCTGACATCTTTTGTATTTCTTCTTTTTAATTTATTTCAAATCACATTGCAGGACAAATGGAGGATGGGCACAGGGATCAGGAAGAGCAGAAGGAGGAACAATAAAGGAAGGGCAGGAGACAATGAGGAATATTTATCCTGGCTAGCAGTTAATAAAAAGAATTCAGTTCACATAGTTGACCCATTATTGGGAGATAGCATCTCGCCTTTAGTCCAATTTTCATAGCCTTTCTCATTCACACCAATCCACTAATACTATCACCTGGCACCAGAGGGACTTTGACATAGAGTCCACTCCTCCTCACTTTTATAGTGTATTAAAACTGCATGGAATCTTAGAGATCAACTAATCCAGTCTGATTCTTTTCTAGCAGAGGATCCTGAGAACAGTGCTCTTGATCAGGGATTTGCCCCCAGGGCCCTGAATCTAGAGTGCTTTGGGATTTTCAGTAAGCTCCAAAAAATAGTTTAGCATAGGAATAGGGAATCTGGGGCCCTCTAGGTCTTCAAGTGTGGCCCTTTGACTGAACCCAGACTTCCCAGAACAAATCCCCTGTATAAAAGGATTTTTTTCTGTCAAACTTAGACTCATCAAAAGGCCACACCTGAGTACCTAGAAGGCCACATGTGGCTTTGAGCCCGCAAGTTCCCTACCCCTGGTTTAGCACCTGATTGTTTCTTTCTGTTCCTGTAGTTGTGGCTCCTTCAGCAGCCTCAACCTGGTCTCCTAGAGTTTTTGTTGCCCCCACTCCCTTCTGCCATCTCTGCTGAGGGGGCACTTCATTAAAACTTCTCGGCACAGCTCTGACAAAAGTTCAGAGAGAGGAAGGCCCAAGCTCACACTACTAACTTGTGACCAACTGAACCCAGAACCCAGGTTTTCTTCCTTTTAATTTGGGGCCTTTTAGAATCTGCCATGTGGCAATGAGTCACATGGGCTTGGCCCTTTTGAGATATGGTGACTTTAGTACTTCCATTATCTGGTGCAGCCTGTGTACAAAGATAAAATGAGTATGCATTTCCCTCTCCCTGGCAGTAGAAGTCAATGCCCATGTTGATTTACATTGTTCATGACCATTAGACCGAGCCAGAGTGCCTTTGGCCTTCATTCTTTGCTTTTCTTGCTGTAACTTATAAACTTGTACAGCAAATGAACTTCAACTATTTATCTTTCTCAACCCGGGATGATTGATTATATTGCTCCTTGCTTGTGAAAATATTCAAAGAAACAATATTAACTCAGAATATTTGAATGGTTGTATTTACATATGGTGCTGTAGCACTGAGCCCCTTTATATCTCAGGGAGCTGCTTCTACTATTTGGTTTGTCTTCCCTGGGGGATGGCTCTTTCAAGCAAATGAAGAGTGTGTGTACTGATGTTATCCAATTTATTGAGGTCCTTTTTGAAATGGGATTCCTGAACTTTTTAACCTTGACATTTGCATCCTAAATTCCTATAGCATTCCTTTATCCATTAGGTCAGCATTTATTAAGGACCTACCATGTTATGTGCTAGGCACACTTTGCTAGGTGCTGGGGATGCAGAGACAAAAATGAAATAATTCCTGCCCTCAAGGAGCTTATGTTCAGTGACAGGGGTGGGGAGAGGGAATCCACCACATACACAGATAAAAGTAGGTCTGTGACAGCTGTAACAGCTGGAGGGACGTGCAATTAAATCATGGGCCCCTCATTTACAAATGAAGGACTTGGGCCCAGAGAGTTGAAATGGTTTGACCAATGTCATTTAGGTATTATGTGCCAGAGTTAAGGTGTTAACTGCACTCTTCTGACTCTACATCTGGGGTTTTAGGTTGGTTTGTTTTCCCCCACTTTACCTTGCAGGTAGGGCACCCAGGTGCTGCTGCCATGGAGAGAGTAGTGTCCTTGGAATTAGTAAGACTTCGTTTTTTGAATTCAAAACAAGTCTCAGACGCTCACTAGCTGTGTGATCCTGGGCAAGTCACTTAACCCTCTCTGCCTCAGTTGCCTCATCTGTAAAATGATCTGGATAAGGAAATGGCAAGCCACTTCAGTATCTCTGCCAAGAAAACCCCAAAGGGGTCAGGAAGAGTTGGACCCAACTGAAAAACGATTGACTGCACCATTTAGGCAAAAACACATGTCCTGAGCCATGAAGGAAGATCCTAAGAGGCAGAGAGGGAAGAGTGAAATGGGAAGGCATTTCATGCATGGGGGGTGCAAAGGTATAAAAGTGAGAATTGGAATTGTAACTTGAAAAGACAGCCCCAGGAGCCATTAAAAATTGTATGAAAGGGAGTTATGTTAAGTAAGCTTAGAAAAGTAGTCTAGAAACAGGTCATGAAGGTCTTAAAAAGCCAAAGCCAGGAGTTGGTAGTAAGGAGCTGTTGAAGTTTCTTGAGCAGAGGACTGATGTGGTTACACCTATGCTTTAGAGAGTCTGGTGTGAAGAATATATTGGAGATGATAGGGAAGAGATTTGCAGTTGATGTTTGATGGGACCATATGGAAGAGCCCCATTAAAAGCCTGATGGAATAATCCAGGCCAGAGGTGAGGAAAGCCTGGCATGTGTGAAGCCCTTACCTCTTTCTTTTTTTATGCTATCCTTAATTGCCAACTGGTCCATGAAGCTTGCCCCATTCATTTCAACCCAAAGTGAGTTTTCTCTCCTGAGCTGTCCCAGTGCCACCGGGTATTGCTCCTTTTGGCTTTTTACCTTGCCTCTTCAATTTAATTTGTTTAGGTAGGTATGTACTTCAAACAAAGCCCTTCCCTTGGTGCTGTTGATGTAAAGGCAAAAAGCTGAAGTCATCCTTGTCCTCAAATAGTTTACATTTGTCTTTCTCTTATTGTTGAGTGTGACTTGTTTCCCCAAACTGGTCTGTCAGTTTCTTGAAAACTTCCTTTAAATTACATTTATCATGCTGCATACCCTAACAGAGAAGCAATTCTTCTGAAATATTCTGAGATGGTTGCTGGGGTTCATAAAATTGTATGCTACTGGGAGGCCTTTGCTCTTTCCCTGTAGGTTGATCAGTTTCCTCTTTGGGGAATAGGCATAGATTCTGTGACCATGTTTTTTTTTAACATCTTTAGCTCCCCTATTCTTCTTGGGTGGGTGGTACCTCCAAAGCAGCACCTGCCTTTTCCAGCTTGATCAAGTAACTGCTATTACTCCCTTCCCTGCCTACTTGCTAGCTGTGAGTACATTGTCTCCCCCTGGGCCCCCAATTACTCTGGGCACATTTAAGCTACATTTGTTTGGTGTATAAAATAGGAACCTGCAAGGGTAGGAGTCAATGTTGTATGGTGAAAATACATGGGGTAAGGGAGTTTTCACAAAGTGTTAACTTTAATCCTGTTGTTCACTAGCTTACTATGCATCCTGGGAATTGTCATTTCACCTCTCCAGGCTTCACTTTCCTTATCTATAAAATAAAGGACGTGGCCTGTATAGTGACCAAGAGTAACAGATTTGGAGTAAGAAGATGTGTTTGGCCCTTCTGGATCTAATGTTAAAAGGTTCCATTCTTCCCTTGCCCATTTGCTCTGGTAGACCAGTTAAATTCCTGCTTCTGGCAGATTGGTTGGGAAAATCAAGGCAGTGCTTCCCAGCCTGTGGACCTTGTCTGTTCCCTTCCCTATTGGCTCCTTCATGGTTCATCCCCAGTTGTTGCAAAGGGCTCACCAAGGGATCTGTGGGCCTAGATCAAAGGTGGAAACTTTCAGTGTTCTGCAAAAGTTCAAGTCTCTGAAGGCTGCTCCACAACTCCACTTGCCTCCATTCGTGACAGTATAATAAATAAGCAAATGTACCTTCTGGAGACTGAATAAATAATGTCTAGCATGCAGAGGCATGACTTGTATTCAAATGTATGAATATACTGTTATGATGAATAAAATACAAATTCATTTAGAAGCATCGTCAGATTAAGAGTAGTTTTTGGTCCTCAAGGATCTTCTACATTACTGGATACTAATGATTCAACTGTGCCAAGGGCATCCACTGCATTTTTTTTTACTTTAAAAAGGATTCATAGATTTATTTATTTATTTTAAGCAATTGGGGTTAAGCAACTTGCTCAAGGTTACACGGCCAGGTGTTTCTGGGTGGATGCTAAGTATCTGAGCCCGGATTTGATCCCCAGGTCATCCCAACACTGGGGCCGGTGCTCTTACTCGCTCTGCTACCTGGCCACTCTGAAGATTCATAGATTTAAAGCAGAAATTATCTGGTGTTACTCCCCCAATTTAAAGAGAAAGATACTCTAGCTAGAGAGGGGAAGTATCCAAGGTCACTCAGGTGACAGAGCCAGGATTTGATCCTGGGCTCTTGGACGCCAGTATTAGTGTTCTATTACCCTGAAGCATGCTGCCTCCTGGTCTCCTTTAATTCAAAGTCTGAGAACTATGACTTTCCATATAAATAACCATAGTGAGTGTCAGTTTCCGTTCACCCACTCACTTAGCATTTCCTAGCATTTACCGTCTGGTGACTCACAGTGCCTGTGTCCCCAGCTTTATTGCATTTCAATCCCCAAAGACCAAAGGAACTGGAGAAAGTGCCATGTGTTTGTCACTTCTAGAGGAATACTCAGAAAGCTGTGTTTTGCAGCTAAATAGGGCAAATTGCATCACAGGATCATAGACCTAGAACAGAACTTATAGACCATCCAGTCCAGCATTTTCATTTGATAGCTGATAAGATTGAGGTTCAGAGGTTAAATAATTTGTCCAGGATCACACAGCTAGTAAATGTCACAGGTGGCATTCACATCCAGGTCATCTTCTGTCCAACTCTAGCTTTCTAGTCACTGAGCCATTCTTCCTGAGGAAACAGGTCAGACACTAGGGGGCATGTGACCCTTGGAGAAGAAGAGTCAGTAACAGGGGGCTTTGCCTGTGATGGCATTGTTCACAGAAAAAGCTTCTTTGCTTCTTGTCACATGATGATTCAGTGGGAAGAGCCCTTGTGTTTGGAGTCAGATCTGAACTCAAGGTGCACTCTTTCCAAGTACTTTCTGGTGGACCTTGTACAAGCAACAAGGGCCTCCTTTTCCTCCTTTCTAAAAATGAAAGGGTTGGGCTTCTGTTTAGAATTGGAAGGAACTGTATAGAACATGTATGAGCAACATACCTTATTTAGCCTCCAGTAAAAAAAGTGTTGCATCCCAAGATGCATTTGGGGAAAAAATTTGGGAGTATTTTAGCACAATAGTAAAAAAATACTTAGAACTGAGTCAAAAGTCTAAATTAATCTAAAGCTTATTGCTTTAGTTTCATGGATATGATCTTCAGAGAAAATGATTAAAATAGTAATATGCAAATATTCACTTATAGCTAAATACTCTTGAAGAAAACATTTCCATTTTAAACGAGTCTAAGAAAGTGTAAGCCATTCTGGAAAGAAAAGTTTATTCATTACTCTTGCTTTTGATTCCTCTGAATAGTATTTTAATTTTTGTAATATTCCTGTAAATGGACAGATGACTATATAATTTGCCCAGTATTCATTAGAAAAAAAGAATGCCAATCTCCCCAGCTGAGTTTTGCTTCCTAGGCAGAATTGGCAGATAGACAAGTCATAGTTAGATTTTTTAAATCTTAGCATGTGGCTTTTGAGGGGGAAAGGGGAAGGTTAGCCAGCTTGGCTAAAAATGACTTCACATGTTTTACTCCTTAATTGGGCCAGGATAGTTATCTCACTGATAGCACAGAACAATTCTTTTGCATTTAAGCTATTTTTCCAGTTTCTGGGAGGATGAAAATCCAGGTTTCAAGGTAAGATTTCCCTGAAAATCATGATGACATTGTCAAGCTGGCCCTTGGGATTTGGCTTACCATGACCATAAAACTAGTAATAGAGCAAATCCTCCTGGGCTAGAGGAGAGCACCTTGGATTCATGGACCATTTTCTTAATCTGTGTTGCAAAAACCTTCTTTGAGCAAATAGCATCCCATGCATTTCTGGGATAACATTACTAAAGCATTTAGCATGTTGCCTGGCACTTGATAGGTGCTTAAAAGTCCTCCCTCCTTCCCTTCCCTTTTTCCTCCCTCCTTTCTTCCTTTCCTCCCTTCCTTTCTCTCTCCCATTCTAGATGGTTCCTTTTGGTCCCTTTTGATTTACTTTAGCCAGTATTGATTTGGTGCAGACTTCTCTGGGTTACAAAACAACAAATAATACCTCTTTTCAGAGGGTTTACCTTCTGGTGGAAAAAGCATCTCTCTTAATACCTGGCTTAAGAAGGGAAATGTCTATCACTTAGTTGCTAACTATGTACTGGCTAGAGGTGGGGTAGCAGGACTGAGAGGAGATGGCTGTCAGAGAAATAGTCTGACTTGTCTGGTGATTTAAGGTTGCTGTGAGATAGAAAGGGGATATAGGGGTGTGATGAGCATGTGCAAGTTGCTAGGAACAGTATTACATGAGTAACCTAGTATAATAAATATCACAAGTAGTCATTAAAGATTTCTGTGATTGTCTTACTGATTGAAAATAAATTATCCATAAGTAATAAAGAAATTCTTATTGGTTCCACAGAGTATTAGGACCCTTCCCTATGCTCTAAGGAAACTAGGGTATTTGGGATATTTACTCCATCACATGCACATACAGACTCTATACAGGTCTGGGGTTTTGTGATATTGACTGTCAACCTTCTTTGACTCAGGAGAGCTTATGCTACTCCCATGGATCTTGGCAACTCCAAACCAATCAGTTCATTTTGGGGCTGCCCCAGCCAATGAGAATTAGCTGGGAGGTTTAAAAAAATTTTGGGCCATCTTTTCATTTTTGTGTCTTTCTAGATATTGAGTAAGTGGTCAATTTTTGTATCCTGCAGTGATAGGTTGCTTAGCTTCCAATATTTGATTGCATACTTTGCATAAATCACTAAGGCTAGACTCTTTCCTCTAATTTATGGTGATAATGAACTGATCCTGAAATACTCTTATAAACTTCTCCATATCTCTTAATGAATTGGGGTTGTATCCAACCCCTACCTCTTAACACTATTATTCTCTTCATATTGCTTAGTAACTATAGACTGTGGAACACAAGGATTGTAGAAGAATTGAAATCACTCATGAGCCAATAATTCAGTGAAAACACCTCTGCTGATTTTAAGAAGACTGCAGGCTGTACCAATGATGAGTGTCATTTGGTGCATGGCATAAAAATCCCAATGCAGAACATACCTAATGTAGTGAATAATTGTGTATCTTCAATGTTTACAGTTATTGTCTAGGATTCCATTTGCATTATATAGAAGTTGTTTTTGATTGATGTTGTCCAGCTAATAATTTTGACTGATTGTCCATGTCCTTGGTGGTTCTGTTTAGTCTCCATTTGTGGGTTCATTTCAGAGCTAAGAATTCTCCTGATGCCCTATCCATTTCATGGGTCCCATTAAATACCATTTTCTTCTCTTCATTTCTCCTCTCCTCCTTTTTTCTTCTTTCTCCCAAGGTTATTTGTTTCGAGGTGCTCTACTTCTGGGCATGGTGTCCAAGGTATGAAGCTCCCAGGAATTCTGACCCCTTTCCCCTCCACCCATTTGGGGATTCAACAGACTCCCCAGTATTTGGAAAAATACCCAATCCTTGTATCCTCATTAGCACTTGAATGCTTCAAATGCACATCAATCAGGATACAGTAACCTTGGAAAACCCAACATCCCAATGTGTTCCCAAGGACACTCTTGACAATATTCTGCTAACTTACTTAATGGAAATGCCAAAACATTACTTCACCAGGTGGGACGGCCTGGAAAGTGGGGAAAAAACCCAATCTACATGGGAATAGGTTATAATAGTTTAAGCCCTTGGCTCTCTCCAGAGATGAGTGAACTTGTTCCTGAAGAGCAAATGCTTTGGCTTATACCAGACTCTGGCCCTTTTCCTGAAGTGTAGTTTGCTTTTCCCAGCATTTGTGAACAACTAGAAGAAGCAGACAGCCCTCTGGCCCCATTTACTCTGCAAGGAGGGCACTGAAGTTCACATTTTACAAGACATGTGTTGAAAGTAGAGCCTACATTTATACCCTACAAATAAGGGATGGTCCTCCACTTCCCATGGTTTTTTGGAAACTGAGTTTTCCTCTCTGTGAACCTCACCCTAATTCCAGATGATTGGGGATGATAGTAATTGGATCTGCTTTGGTATTTGTGTTGGTTTTTGGTTTTGTTTTTATGTCAATACCTAAGTCTGGGAGATGGGAAGTCTTAGCACCAAAACTTTTAGACCAGTGGTTTTTAGTGGTAACGATGTTTTTACTCCTGGCTAGGTGGACAGGACCTCCTCAAGAGATTATGCAGGGCAGTAGCATAGGCGGGAGGGAAGGCATAATTAGAATTCCTTGCCTTTTAATGGATAAAGGTGACTTACAAGAATCGACTCATGACGGGGGTGAAGGGGAATTTTTATGAATAAAAGCCTTTGGAAATGTGGTTCCTGGGATCTCCTGGGCTACTAGAGGCAAGGGAGCTTTTTCCCTGTTGAAGGTACTTGGGAAATTGAGAAGATGAGAATGTTTTTGATGCAAACTTCAGAAATTTTGTATTGAGACTTTGGGGATCATACCAAGCTCAGGGGCTGCAATGGCTTCACTGTGTTTTTTCTTCATTATTATTACCATCATTTTCTGAACCCCTAGTGGACATCCTTTGTAGTCCAGTGCTATTGGACACTGACAGTGGCTTTTTCATAGAGTTGTTAGGTGTGTGGGCAGGCACTCCCATAAGGCTAAGTAGGTTGTAAGTAGACTAGAAACTTGAGAGACGTTAGGAGGGAAATTTATAGTCCCTAAGATTCAGGGAGAAGTTGCTGGACACTAGTGGTTAGAAGGATCAAAGTAGACTTTAAAAAGATGATGGTGCTTCAGCTGAGTCTTGAAGAAAACTATATTGTAAGAGGTAGAGGTGAAGAATGTACTGTAGGCCTAGGGCACAGCTGGTATGAAGGTAAGGAGACAAAAGGTGCAACTTTGAGAAGGCCAGTTTGCCTAAACTAGAGTTGGTGTGAAGGGAAGTAATGGGCACTAAAGATAAAAAAGTAGGTTGAGGTTGGATTGTGAAAAGCTTTACATGCCAAATAGAGGAGTATATATTTGATCCTGGAAGTAAGAGAGAGTGTTTGGAGAGTAGAGGGTGATTATGGTCAGACTGGCTACACTTCAGGAAAATCACTTTGGCAGCTAATTGGAGTCTGGTGGGTAGAGACTTGAAAAAGACTTTGATTATGAAGTTACAGCTCTAATCCAATTGAGAAATGATAAACGGCTGAACTAAAGTGGTGCCCTTGTAAGGAGAGAGGGAAAAGATGTTAGATTTTGTGGAGGTAAAAATACAAGACGTGGCAATGGCTATTTATGAGAGAGAGTGAAGAGTGAAGGATGACACAAAGGTTGGGGACCTTGGTGATTGGAAGGAGGTTGGTACCTTCGATAGAAATAGAGAGGTCCACCACATATACAAAAATAATTCTAGCTGCTCTTTTTGTGGTGGCAAAGAATTGGAAACTGAGGAAATGCCCATCACTTGGGGAATGGCTGAACAAGTTGTGGTGTGTGAATGTAATGGAGTACTATTGTGCTATAATAAATGATGAGCAGATGGATTTCAGAAAAATCTAGAAAGACTTGTATGAACTGATGCTGAGTGAAATGAGCAGATCCAGGAGAGCATTGTACACAGTAATAGTCACATTATGCAATAACTAACTTTGATAGACTTATCTCTTCTTAGCAATGCAAGGATCTAAGACAGCTCCAAAAGACTCATGATGAAAAATACTGTCCACATCCAGAAAAAAAAGAACTTTAGAGTCCGAATGTAGATCAAAGCATATTACTTGCTATCTATTTTTTTCATTTTTCCTTTTTTGTTGTTTCTACCTTTGGTTCTAATTCTTTTTTACAATATGACTAATGTGAAAATAAGTTTAATATCAACATATATGTTGAGCCTATATCAATTTACATACTATTTTGGGGTAGGGGAAGGGAGAGATGGGGAGAAAATTTGAAACTAATCTTATGGCAGTGAATGTTGAAAACTAAAAATAAATTATCCAAAAAGAATTAAAAAAAATAAATAAGTGCAGAAGAGTTGGTTTTCAGTGAGTGAAGGTTATGTGCTTCTATTTTAAATATGGTGAATTTGAGATTCTTATATGAAATTAGAAACAGAGTATGCTAGGCAAAATGACCACTATGCTTCCTTCTCACCTGTATCTTATCACTTTTCTCTTAGATTATTGCAATAACCTCCACATTGCCATCTCTGCATCCTGTGTCTCCCTTCTTTATTCCATCCTTCATACAGCTGTCAAATTGATATTCCTGAAGCACTGATATGACTTTCACACTTTTCTGCTGATGAAGCTTCCTGTGACCCCATCTTGCCTATATAAAACATGAACTCTTCCATTTGCCATTTAAAGCCCTTCATATTCTGACTTCAGCCTTTCTTTCCAGGCTTTCTTCACTTTTTTCCTCATTGCACAATCTATATTCCAACCAAGCAGACTGTATTGTCTCTGCTTTTGCCCAGGTTGTCTCTCAAATCTGGAATGCCCCCCTTGCTCATCTCCACATTTTAGAATCACTCACTACTTTTAACACTTATGTCCCAGGCCACTTACTGCACAAAGCCTTTCTTAATCCAGCCCTCCTCATTGCTAGGAACTTTCCTCCCTATTGATTTTGTATATGTTTGAATATTTATCTTTCTCCCAATCGAATATTAACTCTATATGGGCAGGGATTTGCTCTGTATTTTCTTTCTATTGTAACTGCTTAGTATATCTTACAAGTCTAATAGCTACCTGTTGACATTCTTCATGGCCATTCTTGACTAGCCTCTCTCTCTATGATCACCAACTGTCAATGTCTGTACATCCTAGAAGAATCTTTTCTATGACTTTCCTGACATCCTCTATGGACGACTCACCTTACTCTGCTTCTAGGTCTGCCTTTAGGTCCTAGAGCATTACAAGAGCACCCTGGTGACTCCAGCTGTAAGTAAGCTCTCTGTCACATGATCTAGCACTTTTTACTTTTGCCTTATCATCCCCACTAGCCTGGAAATTTCTCAAGTGAAAAGTCATGTCTTGCTTCTTCTTGTATTTAACGCAGCTCCTTGCAAAGAGCAGGCCCCTAATAAGTTTGATGAATTACTGAACATGCCAACTAAAAAAGGGGATGCATGTCTCTGAGGGGTTCTCTGCGTGTCTTCTCCCAGTTTTACTTATCCTTCTCCCCCTTGCTATCCACGTGGATGATTGAACGTCTGCTCGAAATACTTTCTCCTAAGGATCATAATCTTTGTTCAACATATGAGTTTGAAGACTAAGATAAAACAGAGAGATGTGTAGAGTATTTACTAATGTAATTTTTTTTAAGCAATCAGGGTTAAGTAACTTGCTCAAGGTTACACGGCCAGTTATTTCTGGGTGTGGTGCTGAGTATCTGAGCCCGGAATTGATCCAGGTCATCCCGACACTGGAGCCAGTGCTCTTACTCACTGAGCCACCTGGCCGCCCCTAAGCAATTGGGGTTAAGTAACTTGCTCAAGGTTATACGGCCAGGTGTTTCTGGGTGGGTGCTAAGTGTCTGAGCCTGGGATTCGATCTCCAGGTCGTCCCAACACTGGAGCCGGTGCTCTTACTTGCTGAGCCACCTGGCCACCCCTCTAATGTAATTTTTTAAATTGGTTACTTTATTTATATTACTATGACTTCCCAGATGTTGGCTCCTCTTCCCCCGACAAAACCCTGTCTATAACAAAAAAATATGACTAAGCCATATTGGCCATGGTTGACAGTGTATGTCACTGGAGTCACATTTGTTGATTGCATTGATCAACATTCTTGTGTCTTCCAATATTCTTTTCTTTCTTTTTTTTGCAGGGGGAAGGCAGGGCAATTTGGGTTTAAATGACTTGCCCAAGGTCACACAGCTAGCAAGTGTTAAGTGTCTGAGGCTGGATTTGAACCACCTAGGTGCCCCTCAATATTCTTTTCTTATACATAATTGCATTCATCATGAAGATTGTTCTCTCCCTTTTTTCTTGTACTTGTCTCTACATCTGTTCATATATATCTTTCCAAGTTTCTCTGAATTCCTCATCTTCCTCAGTTATTACGGTGCAGCAACATTCCACTGCATTCATCTACTGCAGTTTGTTGAGCCCATTAATGGAAAACTCATTGAAAATGCAAACTGATTAAAATGCTAAGTAATTCTGACACCATACTTTAATAAGTGGATTCTGAAAATTTATTTTTGAGTCCCCCCCCTCCTTTATACAGTCTAGTTAGGTGAACTTTTAGAAACAGCTTGCTGTGATATCTAACTGACAAGCTTGACAGGCCATGTTATTAGCTAGTTTTCCTCAAAAAGACAAGCAACAAAATCCATTATAACTGCACAAGAAAGTGTCAAAGAAGTGATAAAAAGCCAGGTATTCATTTAGCCAACCAAATTAGAACATTTTCTTCCAAGGTTTCTGAAAATTTGAATTCTTCATGCCATCCCAAGAGCAGTGAAACAGTCCACCTGCTTGCCATTGTCAAGGGTGCACTCTCAGTGTGGTATATTTTGAGCTGCCTTGTTGAGGCATTTCTTTTTTGTTGGTGACACCGACTCCTGTGGGGAAAATTGACATAGAAAACACATCGTCTTCAAATACCTGCATCAGTCCTTTGAAAGGTATGTGCACAGCACTAGCATCCCCAAAGGAAACTGACACCCTCCATTTCCCAGCACCAGGAGGCCTACTCCACCTCCAACGAGGAAAGAACAATATCAATTAGCTGCCAAGTGGCATTTGAGCTTGCCACTAAACTTCTCTCATTGCTGGCACTCCTGGGAGGCTGGATGAGGCTTCTCAATGTTCATATTTACTTTATGGTTTTATTTTTGATCCATGCTGTGCAGGTGAGCACTTTATTACATTATTCATTTATCTTTTATTAATCAACAACTTAGTTTTTCTTTAGGTTTAATGGGAAATGTTGGAATTTTCATGTGTTAAACATATGGAAAGATAGTTGCTTTCCTAAGGATCTATTATATCCCCTTCTCCTCTTCCTTCTCTTCCTACTCCACTGTGACATTCCCACAGAACATGGTTTTATAACAGGTTAAAGTTTTCAAAGCACTTTAAATAGAGCCATAAGTAGAAATTTTATGCTTGAGGCAAGGGAATGTTTGAGTAGAAAAGGTGTGGACCAGTCAATGAAGGATGAATGGATGTCCTGAATGCTGCTTCTTTAATAGCAAATAACCTAGACTCTAGGTCCCAGAGGAAGGCACTAGCATAAAGGGTAGAGATCCTGTGGAGTCATGAAGAAAAGACAGGGGCTGGAGGTGCCCAGGATGGGCAGGTACAGTCAGATTGCTATCTGAGATGTAGGGAAGACCTCCATTGATGGCATCTTCTCTTCATTGACATAGTTTCCTCCCCTGAGTTTCAGCTATGTACTTTCTCCCTTAAGAGTTTGCCTTTTGCTGTCTTTTCAAATACAGATCTGGCATTTGGCTTTTTACAGGCTGGAGACACATCTTAGACCTCTGTGGATTCTTAACCAGTGTCTAATGGATCATCAGGAATCTCTGACTATTCTTTCAGCAACTCTGAAATGGACCATTTGGCCTTGATGACTGGAAATACACTTACTTTTTCAGAAGTAATCTTGAAAAATGCCCTTTGCCTATTCTTGTTGGAATTGCTCTTCAGGTAACTGTCTGGTTGCCTTATCATATTTGTCCTTATTCATAAAGATGAATGTAATAAAAATCATTAAAATCCTTAGCTAATTAGTGTCTGTTATTACTCATCCATTTACACTGTAAAAGAAAAATTCTAAAATTGAACTTACGCGTAAAGAACAAATCACTCTTTTTCCTAATGGGGATTTAATTAGAGATGCTTAACAGGGATTTAATTTGTAGCCTTTTCTTTTTATTTGGATGTCAAAAATGAAAAATTTCCTGGGCCTTTTTCACAAAAAAATACTGAATGTGGAAGACTGACCTTGTTGAAAATTTGATGTCCTTCTCGTTTCTGTGGCTAGCCATCTGAAGTCTAGGTGGTGCAGGGGACAGAGAGCTTAAGTTAGAGTCCTGCCTTAGAGACTTACTGGAGGTGTGACTCTGACCAACGAACATAGCCTTTCATAACCTTAGTGTGAAATAGGGATGAGAATAGCACTAGTAGGGCTTGTTGTAAGGGTCAAATGAGATATTTGTAAAGTGTGTTACACACCTTAAAGCACCGTATACAGTATGTGCCATTATTAGTCCAATCAAATATTAGTACAGTGGGGATAAAACTAGTGGGGTGTATATCATATGACCTTAGACCCCCCCAAGGTCTGAGCTCTCTTCTCTTTTTCAGCCCCTTTTGGTGCTGTTGAACCTGTGAATGATAGATGCTAAACCAGCATAGGATAGGAAGTAGCACCTAGAGCCAGTCCTGTATTTAGAGACCCTCCAGCAGTGAGAAGGTAAGCCAACCTCCAAAGCCATTGCGTCTTTTGATGGAAATGTCATTAACATGTGTGTCACTTACAGTGCCTGTCCCTCAAGTACAATAAAAAATAGACCCCAGGAAAATGCACTCACCCAAAGAGATAACCATGCATAAATACTAACAAATGCTGCCTTTCTGTGTTGCATGTGATGACTTCTGTATCTAATGTAAGCATAGCTCACCCTACGAGTTGATGCACAGAAGTGACATTAGACTTTTGACTCAAAAGTCAAGGATTCCAAAGCTGCTGAGCTTGGAAATCTGGCTATCTTGTCACTGCTGTTGCCATATGCTCTGCATTCTTAGAGCTTTGGGGGAAGGTCAAGGTTGTTAGGATGTTACGGATAGTGGGCAGGTTTCATAGGTATGCCAGCCTGAGCTTCTGTTTCTTGTAATCATGTCACATTCCAGAATTATATTTTAGAAGAGTGGGTTAGAAAGTGGTTTTACTTCAGCAGCATTGTCAGTCAAACCTGCATTGGGGAAGACCGACTTGGGCCCACATAACTGTTTACCCAACTCTTCTTCCAAAGAAAGAAAATCGAATGTACTATTTGGACACTTTTTCATGTTGCTTCAGTTGCCTTGCACCAGCAAATTGTACCCCTGTGTGGACTTCCTTGGCTGTTCCCCTTTTGTAGTAACTCACTATTTGGTGGTGGAGGGTGTATGATAGAATGTACCGAAATCTCACCCTTACCTAGTGTGTGATCCTAGTGTCAGGAGGGAATTGGATATGGTGAGTTTACTGCTTTTTCTTAACCAAAAGAAGAATTACTGTTTTGGTCTAATAAAGCTGATTTCTGCTACATGCGGCAGGAAGAACTCAAATTATCTCTGAAGTTATTACCCTTTAATTAAAATGGAAATATACAGGGAGTCTCTGCAGTTATTACATGAGGACAGATTACAGCAGTTCTGATTTTTAAAGCTATAAATGGATAATGCACCATTGTAATACCCTGGCGTCTGGCTATAATGCTGCCCTTTGGATCCATGTTGTAGGTGAAATTGTATACAACAAAATTCAATTATTGTCCCCAAAGATAAACTACTTTAGATGGAGTCCATTGTGGGACCATCTTGTGGGAGAATTTTGTGCCATGGTAAATTGTTGTAATAAGGATTATATATATATATTTTTCCATTTCATGCAATTTTATTTCTTTATCCAAGTTAGTGATAAATACATTTAACAGAAAAGAAAGAGATTCTGTCTTCTGTGTTCTTGTAAGCAGAGATTAATTGGGTGGGGCTAGGGAGCACCTGTGTGGAACATTGCATATAATGTAAGATTTCTTTGTTTTTCAATGTATTGATTAGTTGTTCTGAATTTTTCCTTAATTCCCTCCATTTTTCTCTTTAAAAAATCCTTTGTTACAAGGCATGGACCTCTGAGAAGATCAGAGAGAGGAGGAAGAATAGGAGGGGAAATTTTGGCAGTGTGAACTGGAGATATCAATAAAACTTTATTTAAAAAAATTTTAGCACGAGGTCAAAACTAGGTCCCTAGGACACTTTGCTAGAGTCATCCATCCAGTGTAACACTGGATCATAAATCTAACTAACTCACTTGTAGGCATATCCCTGAGTCCAAATCCCTGTAACAGTACTATCCTCTAGCTGACAGCTCTCCATCTTGCCTCCAACTATAGCATGAGAGATTTTGTTTAAATGCACTGTTCCTGCATCATTCCCCTTATATATTAGTCTAGTTACCCCATAAATAAAGGAAATAAGGTGGATCAGCATCAACATGCTGTCTTTATCACTATTCTTCTGATCACTATTCTGTTAAGTGCCCAGAAGCCATACTCTTAATTACTCATACATTATTGTGCACTAATGTTTGGCTAGATATTGTGATCCAGCCCACTGGTCTGTAGTTTGCAGAGCCTACATGTTTTCCTTTCCTCTCTTCTCCTCTCCTCTCCTCTCCTCTCCTCTCCTCTCCTCTCCTCTCCTTTCCTTTTTTTTCTTTTTCTTTGATGAGGCAGTTGGGGTTAAGTGACTTGTCTAGGGTCACACAACTAGTAAGTGTCAAGTGTCTGGTCAGAGGCTGGATTTGAACTCAGGTCCTCCTGACTCCAGGGCCGGTGCTCTATTCACTGCACCACCTAGCTGCTACCTTTGTTCTTTTTCAAAGGAGTCATTTGCCCTTTTCCAGTGCTATAACCCCTCTCCTTTGTCCAAGAGCTTTGGAAAACCACCTGTATTGGCTCTCCAGAAGTGCCTGCTTTGTTGTTCTTTACTTTTCTATGTTGTTTGTCTCTGCTTGTTAAGCTAAACTCATTGAGAGAGGTTGGCTACCTCACCTGTATTGGATGTCTTTTGGGGGCTCTTAGGATCATTGATTCAGAGCTGGAAGGTACCTCAGACATCTGCAATCCAACCTCCTCATGTTAGAGAGGAGAAGTGACTTAAGATCATAGGACTGTGGTGAAATCCATGCCCCTGATTGGACAGAGGAGGCTCAGAGAATTTCAAGACTTGCCCAGGGACATGCAGCTCGGTCTGAACAAGGCTTTCTATGATTCTAAGACCAGATCTCTATCCATTTTGTCACCTTGCTGTCCTTTTCTTGCAGCAAAACAAGTAGATTAAGCTTCTTGCCATCTGCTATCATTCCATTGACCCTAAGCAGTGATTCTCACCCTTTGAATCTCATCTTGCCCCTAACAGAGCTAGAATAGCCCTTTTCATTGTCACTAGTAGACATCATCACCCTAGTCTAACCTCCTCACACTGGGTGAAATGATCTGACTAAGGTTACCTAAGTAGTAATAGACCCTGTCCTCTTTCCACTTTGCTATTGCTTTTCCAGACCCTTAAGAAATAATACAGTCTTTTAGTATACTGGATGACCTGTTCCTCATTTCTCTTCATACTTGGGGATTTGTCTTTTGGTCATTTCATTCATGCGTAGCTCTTTGTGACCCCAGTTGGGGTTTTCTTGGCAAAGATACTGGAGTGGTTTGCCATTTCCTTTTCTAAAGCTCATCAGGAAACTGAGGCAAATGGGGTAAAGTGACTTGCCCAGGGTCACACAGCTAGGAAGTGTCTGAGGACAGATTAGAACTCAGGAACATGAGTCTTCCTGACTCCAGACCTGGCAAGCCACATAGCTGCTCTAGGGGATTAGCCCTCAGAAGTTAGCAACTCATTAACAAGAAAGAGGGGCAACAAGTCAAAAGGACAGCTAGAAGCCCAGTATAAAAGTAAAAGGCAGAACTCCTGAGCCTGGGTCCAGGAGACTGCTAGGTGGCAGATGCTGCTGCCACTGTGGCTGCTGAAGAACTTGGGCAGCAATATCATTTAACACAGGCCATTAAATGTTTGATTTAAATCATTGCTTTGAAATGATATTATTAATATTTTTGTGTCAATGTGTTTTTTTAATGAAGCATTTGAAAAAAATGTGTTACTAGTAACTTATTCTCCCTGTAATCTTTACTAGTACTGACTTACAATACAGAAAACCATCTCTTATCCCCAGGAAATGATTGCAGCTACCCAATGAATAGGGCAGATTTAAGAAAGATCATTCTGTGATCATAACTTAAATTTTGCTTACTCCAAATATACTTATTGATATTTATGATATTTGTTCAACGTGTGCCCCCTCTGATGTGCATGAGAGGATACCTGCATAACAATAGGCTACTTCTGTTAGCAAGATGATTATGATGCTAGATGTTTATTCCTGCTGAAAAAAAGTAGCATTACTGCAACTTAGCACTTTGATTAAAATAAATAATTGATTATGTTGGAAGAAACCCACACATTTAGTCTGTATGGATTTTTTTAAAAGACCGTTAACATTAGGATCTGATGTTTCACATACTATCTGTTTATAGTATTTTATTACATACCAGTCTGGGAAAAATGGCAGCTGACCATTTGGACCATAGGTCAGAGATCAAGAACTATAAGGGACTTTTGAGGCCCTCTCTTTACAAATGAGGAAATTGGGGGCCACAAAGGATAAGTGACTTGGTTAAGGTGACATGGATTGAAAGTGGTCAAGCTGGGATGGAACTTGAATCATCTTAACTCCCAACCCAAATAAAGCTTTAGGTAATTCAGGGCCTACTTTGAGGTCCACACTCATAGTGTTTTTTTAATTGTTGTTTTATGTCCTAGATTGAGGATATCACCAGTGACAACTTACTTAGAACAAATGTAATCAACATTTTTTTCATTTGACCTCTGATTTCATCAGTGCAGGGACCTTCTGCGGAATTTCCTATATACATCAATTTGGTACCTGCTCTGCCACTTAAATTCTTAGTGAGTTGCCTGGGAAGTGACATAATATGCCTGAGGTGGACCATTAACCTGGGTCTTCATGTCTTTGAGGCCAGATATTTCTTTATGCCAGGCCATGCTTCCTCTATATTTAATCCTAGTAATTGATGATAAGAAAAGGCTCTAGACTGGTCATGTAGGAAAGTGAGGAATTATAAATGACCATCTTTGGTGTGACCCTGAAGGCCATGGGATGTTGCAAACCCTAGTAAAGTCTCCAATTGGTTGGGCTGATGGTCTCTGGAGGATTTCTAAGAGTATGTGGTCAAGAATTACAGAATGAGAAGTCAAGAATACAGTGTGGTCTGCCTTGCTAGAGTGAGGGAGCATTCATTTTGATAAGACCAAAGATCTGTAATATCATAGTACTCTTACCTCTCTTGTGGTGGTCACCATTATTGGAACTAAAAAATCAGTCTTAGAAGATTTTACCTGATTGGGCACAGCCTTAATAAGAATTGTATTCTGGGGCTATAAAAATGGAGAGAATACAAGGTGGAAAGAAGAATTGCTTATTTAGAGGAGGGAGAGAGGGTGTTTCTGAGAATGTATTTCTGTGTTAACTATATTATTGATGAATAATTGGTGGAAATTGATGAAGCCTGCAACTTGATTGATGGGGGTTATTATAGTGTTCATTTTGAAAAGCATCATCCTGCTAGGCTCAATGGTTTTAGTGGCATCTGCTACTGTCTATTGATTAGGGGGATGGAAGAAATTAGAACAATCACATTTGATAAATAATCTCCATAGAATAGACGTAGTCACTCAGAACAAAGAGGGATTCTGGTTAGGAAGTGATACCATAGGAACCATATCAGAGATCGGCACCAATATTTACAGATCACTGATTACTAGGTCATTTTTTTTATTGAGCAAAATAAATGGACAGATAGCTTCAACAACAAGATTGTCTCAGCTGTTTGGAGTGACCCATTTCTTAGCAGTTGACTAGTTTGCTGGCTTTGAAAAACAGAATTAACAGAGAAGTATAAAGCACTTAATTACAGAATCACTTTCTAGAATGCACAAGGGACCTAATTTGGTTATGTATTTCTGACTTATAAAGAATGTGTCTAGTGTTTTATATTTTACCATATTGTCTTCTGTTTTTATATCTTCATCATTTCTGGATATACTACCCTTCCCCACCTACTCAACTGGATCTTCATTATGACAAAGAAAAATGCTTAAGCAAAACCAGTTAGTACGGAGAATCTATTTGGTAGTGTACTCAATATTCCATATCCATAATTTGACATGTCTCTAGCCAGAGCAAGGGAGGAGTGTATTCTCTTCGATTCTGCAGGGCCAAGACTGGTCATTCAATTGAGCTTTCCCTTAGGTTGTGATGGCATATGTTATTTCCCTGATTATACTGCCTTCTTTCTACATCACTTCACACAACTATTTAGACTTTGGGTTAAACCCGAACTTTGAAGAGCCTCTGTTTGGTCATGAGTTTTAAAGTAAAACTTTGTCAGTTTAAATGGCAACTAAAAGAAAGCTGCATACTTAAAATGGCTCCTCATGCCAAGGATCTAGACATACAGCAGTGGCAAGTTTCCTTTGACTGTCTTGTCAAGTAAACTTAATATGTTTTGGCTGCTCACCACTTGGCTAAATAGGAAAAAGCTCTATTAAACAGCGTATGAACAACATATTTAAAAACATTATTTTCTCCTTGCCACTGTCTTCCTTTGATCTCTCCTAATTATCATGCTTTTGTGTTTGCCTTCTAATAATTATGGGGCTGCAAGTAAATGAGGTGCTGGTTGGTATAAATTCAACCAATCTTTTTTTGGAAACAGAGGAGACTTGAATGACTTTTTCACAGTTTTATTGAGGAGGAAAAGTGATTTTGTCTAAAAAATTAAAATTGAGACTTTTTTAATGTGCCAAGTGGTCATGATATTCTAAGTTGTGCAGCATCTTTGGGAACATACCAGACTGGGAGGAGAAGGGTACCATCTTAGACCTATTAAAAGATTGAACACTTTCCTCATGGAATGCCTATTACTTTTTAATCTATTGCCAAGATGGAATCTATGAGAATGTTTGCCATGCTGCTATAACAATAGCAATATGTTTCAACTTCTGTGTATGTGCTGAGGGAATATCTCTCATGCTGTTAAGACTACAGGAAACAGTCCGGGAAGGGGTTTTAAGCTTTCCTTGATTATATAGTCTGTGACCTCAAACTGGCACATCATCATTCTTTTGGGGGAGAGTCCAATGATATCTCTGGGCATTAGTTATTCTGCCTTGGTTCCAAAGGCACCCCTCATTCTTTTATACCAGGAAAACATTCCAACTCTACCAAACTGGTGTACAAGCCTTAGAAAGAAAATGTTTACTTTTGAAACAAGCACCATTGACACATTCCTCCAAGAAACAACCATGAACATAGAAGGCTGAGTAGAAGCTAGAGAAAATATACTAGGAAATGTGGGGAATTTGAGTATTAAAACAATGATGATGATTATGATGATGATGATGTTAGCAGCAGCTCCAGGTCCAGAGCCTGATTAGAGAGTACATAGACTGAAGGCATCCAGGCTCTTCAAGCACCTTGTTCCCAGGTCAAAGAACCACCAAGTTCAACAAGAAAACACAGGCAGGGCAGGGGGTAGTTAAAATTCCACATCTGCAAATAAAAAAACCCACCAATTTAAAAAATAAACAAACAGAAGAGAGAGTTGATGCAATTAAAAATACTGCAGAGCAAATGGATTATCTAAAGTATCAGAAAGAAAACAGAAAGAAAAGTTACCCATTCAAGATAGCCTGAGATGTATTCAAACCCATAAAGGATGCTTTCCAAACATTCAGGCAAGAATTGTCACTGCAAAGAAAATCACAAGCCCAGAAAAAGAAGAGCTTGAAGAAAGTAAACAATTACATGAGAAAATCAAGGGATAATTCAGACATTAAAAAAAAATAACTACAACAGAAAACATTCAAGAAGAGGGAAAGACTAAACCTATTACTTAATTTATAGGGGAAATCTCTAGATAAGAAAACTCCATTCTTTAACACTGAGGTTAAGATAGAAAAGTGCCCTCACAATACTGAGAAACAACAAAAAGGAGACTTGTTTACTTTGGAAGAAGATGGAATTTAACACAATTTAGAGAAGCCGGAAATGCAAGCTCCAAATCGTGAAATATCCAAAGTATTAGATAACACACAGGTCCAAGTAAAATATGGCAGATAGATAACAATGCAGCAATTTCAGAATTACTGATCTCAGAACAATTGTATCACACACACACACACACACACACACACACACACACACACCAGGAATTTGTCCAAAAGAAGTTTCCCAGAATTGGCCCCCCAAAAAAGAAAGATTTAAAAAAATACATAAGACTTTGGTAAGAAACAACTAAATATTTAACAGGCTTAGACACAGTGTAGTTGATCTTGCACAGTTCAAGTATATGGTATAAGCTGCTAGCAGAGGTTCAAAAAATCGCTTATGAAGGAATAGTAATTAGGACCACAGCATCATTTTCAAGTAGGACAAGGGAGGATTGCTGAAATGGCATTCATTTACAAAATTATGAAGCATGGACCAGAAACAGAATTTTCTTCCTGGCAAAGCTCTGCATGGAGAAAGGGAACAGATATTGGAGAAGCAAGCAAGTTTTGTCATAGATTTCGAGCTGGTAGGGATAACATCTTCATGTTCAGACTTTGAATGCTGAACTAGTCTCCAAGTCTAAAAGATCTGTATATAAAGCAATTGAGGTTAAATATTTGTTAAGAAAACCTATGAGTCTCTAAAACTTTCCATTGGCTAGGAAATGTTGTCAGAGAGGGTTACACACTAGAGATTAGAGGAGAGAGAGTAACATATATGAGAATAAAATTCTTGTCATTTGTAAAGAGATACTGGATAAAATGTGCTTTGAAGTTTATTCATTGTAACACTGTAAATGCATAGGAACTAAACCACCACCCACCTAGAAAAAGAAAATGGGAGAATTATAGACTGGATTAAAAAGATATTCTAGCAGTAGAGGAAAAATATTTCATTTAGATAGATATAGACTCAAGATGAAAGTCTGATCTAAAATATGTCCTGTTAGTCCCAAATTTTGAAAAATAGATGTGGTACTACTGACATTGGACAAAATTGCTTTCAAAGTAGAAGGTATTCGAGATAAACAAGGTCTTTATATTGTATTTAAATGGATTTGTACTAAGGGAAATGGAAGAAATCTTATATAGACACACAATTAATAAAGGGGCACCTTAAAAATGCCTTGGAGTTGTATTTTTTTAAAAAGGAAAAATTGGGGCATATTTTAACACTCCATTATCAGTATATGATAAATACAAGTAAATGGTATACAAGAAAGAAATCATAGAGTTAAACAGATCATTAAACATAGGAGCTCCAATAGATAAATGGAGTGAACTCAATGGAATAAGTTTAGAATCTGTGCTTACCGATAGATAGAATAGTCCTTTTTTCCCTAGCATTCCTGCCACTTATTCAAAAATTGATCCCAGACTGGGTCATCTGGGCAAGTACAGAAACACAGAAATTCTACTCCGCATATAGATCATAATACAATAAAAGCAGCAGTAAATAATAATACCATGATTACAAGGTAGAGGGCTTCATGGAAACTAAGAAATGATTTATTGAATAAACTACTGGTAACAGAGGGAATTATAAAGGAGAAAAGATAGTAAAGATAATGACAACACTAATGCTACACATAAAAATATATGGGAAGCAGCATGGTCCCCAAAGCCTTGATACATAAAGCTGGATTCAGAAGCAGATTCATAGCTATTAATGTTTATATACATAGGAAAGAAAGACAGGAAATTAACAAATTGCCTGTGTTTATATATCTTAGGGTGCTCACTAAAAAAAAATTGGAAACTGAAGATGATCAAAGTAGGTATTATCCCAACTGGAAAAAGAAGGCTATTGATGACTAACAAAAGCAGTGTGTGAGTGGTCTAGGAAAATGGAGGAGGAAAAGAAGACAGTTGCCAAAAATTAGAGAAGAGAACGGGAAGATAAGATCAAAAGCAAAAGAAATTTTAGAAATTATTGGGCATTATTACATAGAGCTCTTTTCTAGTCATATTATGAACCTAAAAGAAATGGATGTTGACTTATAAAAGTGTAAAAGACCCAGCCTAGCCAAATGAGATATAGAGAATCTAAATAAAGCTATCTGAGAGAGTAAATTAGGCAGGCTATTAAACAAAAATAGCTGCCAGCAAAAACAAGACAGGCCCAGATGGATTCATAAGAATTCTCCTGGAGTTTTAAAGAAAAAAGTAGCTCCTCTGCCGTATCGACAATTTCAAAGCAGAGGCAAATAGCAGGGGATCTAGTTCTTTATATGAAGTCAATGTGATGCTGATCCCTAGCACAAATAAAGACAAATCTGAAAATTTGAACCTAAAAATCAATATCATTATAACTAGCCATGCCAAGGTGCCAAATAAAACACCCAGAATGCAACAGGCCATTAGAAAGGGGGGAGATATGGGGGATCCACCATGAACAAGTAGAATCTATGAATAGAGTGCAAGGATAAAAAGATAATTTAATGCCAGGGAGCAATTAATAAAGTTAATCAAGAAAAAATAAAGTCTCTGATCTTGTCCTCAGAAGTGAGAACAATGCAAGAAAATTATGAAATGAGAGTCAACGGCCTGACTGAGGAAAATAATACCTTAAAAAACAGACTGACTCAAATGGCAAGAGAGGCTCAGGGGGGCAGTGGGGGCAGTGAGGAGAGAAGTGTATTTGTCCTTTAGTAAAACATAGCCCCTTGTGTTAAAAAAAGATTAAAAATAAGATAAAGATATTTCAGCTATATGTAAAGTAAATATTTGGAACCCCAAGTATGTGTTAATATGTAATTATCTTACCCCACTGGAAGTGACCAGTTGCCATTTCCTGATGTCATACTGATCAGTTTGAGTGAGGGTTAGGAGAGTTGGTCCACAGACTGTAATGCATATGCTATGAATTATTCCCATTTATAAAGAAGCATTTATTAGGGATGTCTGCTTTCATCAGTACTTTTTTGTCAGACTCTTGGAAATCTTGGTAATAGCAAAATGCCATAAAAATCAAAGGACTAAGTATTTGCATTGAAGAAGTTAAACTATCTATTTGCAGATGATGTGATTGCTTAGCTGGAAAGCCCAGGACAATAAATCCAAAAATTAATGGAGATAATAAATAACGTGAGAAACTTATCAGGATGTGAGGTAGATTTTCTGCACTTCTGTATACAATGGATGAAAACTGAGATAAACTGATAAACAGAGGTCACACAAATATAGTAAGAACACCTTTATTTCTCAAAGGAATTTAACCGACTAAATTCAATGCCAATCAAAACATCAATAGTTTTAATGCCATAGCTTTCCAATCAATCATCAAGCTCTTTATTAAGCTCAGTCACTGGAGATGCAAATAGAAAGAATGAAACAAGTCTTACTCTGAAGGAGTTGACCTTCTAACAATGGAACAAAAAGTACATATCTAAGTAAATAACAGTATAAATAGAAAGAGAAAAGATAAAAATACAATCAAGGGAGTCCAGTCCAGGGTAGTTAGTTAGGGAGGGCGGTAACTAGGAGTTGGGTGAATCTGCAAAGGCAGGATGTAGAAGGTGATGCTTAAGCTGTGTCTTAAGGAAGGGAGGGCATCCATCATTTCCTTTCTTTCTTCTTCCACAGTGGGTCTTCTTTCTGTTCTTTGCTACATGATATTATGCTTCCCATCTGTCTTCCTTTCCCTTGACTGTCCCCTATGTCTCAAATGCCCCACTCTTCCCAGCTGTGCCTTGTCAAACCCCAACTTTCCTTCAAAGCTCAGCTCAGATGTCACTTCCTAAATGATGTTTTTCCTAAACTCCCCAGATGCTAGTATTCCTTCATCCACTAATTTGTATAAATTTGACATTTCCTTATCTATGTACATGTTTCTTATTTTCTTCTTAAGTAGAATACAGGCTTCTTGAAAAGAGGACTGTTTAATATTAATTGTTCTATCCCCTGTGACTGGTTTAGAAGCAGGTGCTTCTGAAATGTCTGTTGATTGACTGAACACAATTAATACAGAAAAATAAATAGGCAAAAACATCCAGTATGAAAAAGAAGATTGGGAGGTATATCACTATCAAAATATACATTAAATCGATAATTATGGAATCCAGTTGTCATTGTGAAATGAATAGAGACTCTGATAAATAAAACACAATTGGAAATCTGGGAAAACTAGATGGATAGTAAAAGCAAATGGTTCCAGAACCTTACGCCATTTACCCTATTTCAACTGTAATTGGATGAGAGATCTGAATAACTTTTAAAATAATAAAAAAGTAACTGGAACAATCTATTTCTTTGTTTTTATTTGTTTGTTTTTTTTCTTGCTTAAGGAGATGAAGAACGTTTTGGCAATTAACAAAATACAATCAATCAATAGAGATAAAATTTACAAGTTTGATACACAAAAAGATAAGAGTTTTGTACAATGCAGGAAGTATCTTTTAAAATTAAGGGAAAAACCTGTTGGAAAAAGCTTTTGTAATGACTATATCATCTAAGGGTCTGATGTCCAAAATCTACAAGGAACTTATGCATGATTATAAGACTGAGACTCTGCACTCCTCAATGGAGCAGTGGTCAAAATACTTCACAAGAATATTTATAAAGGAGTAATACAGAATTTTCATAACCATAGGGCTAGGTGTTTTAATTCCCTCATCAGAGAAATACAAATGAAGATAAATTTAAGATTGTACCATATACTTACTAGAATAGTAATAATAGTGAAACATGGTAGAGATCCAATTTTGGCAGGGGATATTCTGGAGAATAGCAATGTCATATCATTAGTAGCACAGAGGACCCAGGTACCCATTTTCTTGAGAAATATGGAAATATTCAAAGAGTTGCAAAACTGAATATACCTTTCTATCCAATGATGCTATTGCTCTATCCCCAAAACAGTATAAAGGTAGGAGGGAAACTCTCTGTATAAAATTAGTCACAGTTGCTTTGTTTATAATATAAAAAACAATTTCAAACACCAATGTGTCCAACAGTTGGAGATTGCCTGAATAAATTATGGTATAGTAATGTGATATGAAGTATCATGTTGCCATTGAAAGGAATAAATCTGAAGAAGACAAGGAAATATGGAAAGCACTATAGAAGAAAAGTTTCAGAATAAAATCAGTAAAGCCAGAGCTATGCACACATTGATAGCAGCTATAGGGTATGTATTTCAAAGTGAAATACAGGAAAGGAAGGAAAGAAGGAACACAATAGAACAGAAAAAAAGGTGGATAGAAATTTGAGACAGCCCTGGAATGAACCTTGGAGCAAAACATTGATGGTTCCTTGTTAGTTTGATCCTACCTTGTTATTGGCTGAGGATTTGGGGCAAGCCACTGGCCATTGTATGGTGTGTTTAATAGCCCAGCTTCCTCTAATGCCTTACATGTTAAAGTCATAGAATGGTATTGATCAAAGTGAATTGTGCTGGCTGCTAAATATTAGTGCAGGGAAAGAATAGAATTATAGCAGATTTAATAATAGTTCATATTCTTCTTTGTTTGATATGAGGCAATTTATCATGTGTAAGACAAAGTATGTTGGCCAGATATTAGGGTGCTTTATTTTTTATACCTTCTCCTTCGATCCTTCCCCTCTCAATGTAGGCATTCATCAGGTGTAAGTTGAAGGCCTTGCTGCTTAATATCTCTTCTGAAGGACATGGGGTTGAACAGTAGGCCTTCCCACTTAGTACAAGACTGAAATACTGTTGATTTGGAACAATCGGATATTGATTCATTCATGGCACTGGAAAATTCATCATTCTGTGAAAGAAGCATACCATTATGTCATGGAAAGAAGAAATAATGCTCACTTAGAATTCTTTGTCAGCAAGAAAGCATGCCCACAAGTGGCCCAAACCCTTTTTGCATGTGGATGAAAGAGGAAACAATTCTTATAAGTATTCATCTGGTTTAGTGTATAATAATAAAATGTCATTCTATAGTGTTGTTTTTCTTTAGCAATTTCCTCTTGCAAAAGAGGCTTGGAAATGCCTCTGTGTGTGTTTATAGTCTGTCCTTAATTTCTTTACTAAATAAATATTTATTGATAGCCTATTGTGTACAAAGTGCAATGCATTGGTCCAGAGACATGAATTTCTATTTATGGCAAAACTTAAAACTATATTGTATAGAGCAAGTGTCCAGGAGGTCTTTTGGAATCCCTCTTGTGTCTCCTAAAAGATGTGTGAGATTGACTTCACAAGGTTAAACCTTTATCAAGGTTATTTCCTTATTAGCCCTTGTTATGACACTGGTGGTCTTTCACCTGGGTACTTTTGGGCTTATTGGTGCCTCACTAATGATGATTGAGTAATTTACTGGAAATTCATACACTCAGGCTATATATGGTTAGATCTGATTTTTAAGAGAGATACAGACTGAAAGAGAGATCCAGAGCTGAGATGAACACAGAGAATACAGAGACATCCAGGTTCCCTGGCAGGAAACCTATACAGCCACATATCCCTACAATACCTCCACGAAATGATGTGCACCAGCGAACTAAGTGACCCCAAGAGAAGAGTGAACCTCCTGATTATATGGGAAAAGGAAACCAGGGGGCCAGAGGAGATTGATTCAGTGGCACATCAATGAGGAGTTCTGGGCCAACCTGGAAGCTGCCAGAGCACAAGCTGCCCATAGTGGAGTGGTGGCAATGGTGGAATGGAAGAATTTCTGCATGAAACTCTTGGAAAAGTTCTGGACATGGCAGAATTCCTGAATCATGTGGGAACCAGAGGTGGGAAGCAGTGAAGAACAGGACAATGATACAATTCAGTGGGTATTTATTAAGCACCTACAACATACAAGGCTCTACAGTAAGCAACAGGGCTACAAAACCAAAAAGAAGCTATCCCCTCCCTCTGTAAGTTTATATTCTACTCTCTTAATGGCATTGCACAGTTCTGTCATTTGGTACGGTAACTTAAATGGGCTGTTCAGATGTGGAAGAAGACAGTTGATCCTCTGCAAACCCTGAATGCTTTCCTCTTTGGGGTAGTATGTCTCAAACCCTGTACTAGGTCTAGAGTAGGACTTCTTAAACTTTTTCCACTAACGACCCCTTCAGCACTTCTTAAACTGTGGGTTGTGACCCCATATAGGATTGCTACCCATAGTTTAAGAAGTACTGGTCTAAAGCACTGTATAGGTGTTTAAGTGAGGTTGGGCTGACCAGAGGGTCGGTACTCTACTGTAGTGACTCCCAGCACTTTCTAATGAAGGAGGGGGTCAGAGTTGGTAAGACAAGTTAGTAGTGCTTCGGAAAGGTGGGATCTCTCAGAGAGGGAGAAGGAAATTTGTCTTTAGTGTTGATAGAGATAAGACTCTGGTAAAATAGAAAGTGTTCTGTGTTTCATGCTGATGGTCTGAATACTTTCCTGAGAATCAGGGTTCTTTTCCTCTGTGTCCTAGAGAACTATAAATGAGCCCAATACTGATGTTCATTCTCAGTGCAAACTCTTGGTATGGGAATAGGCCAAAGATAAATTTTGTGACAGACAATTCTAAGATGAAAACTTATTCATGTAATCCCAGTATCTCTGGTTTGGGGACCATGTGTTATCAACATCTGAGGACTTTACTAGTCAGGGAGAACTTGTATGGTCCCAGACTTCTTTTCTCTCTGTGTATTGTCTGCCTTTGATTTAGCTGAATATGGGAGAGGCTGGAATCCTAGCTTAGTGGAAACTCAGCAGGAGGTATCAATCTAAACCACTCCTCTTAACAAGGGTACAGGATGCGAGAAACAAGTATTTGGGAAAAAAGATTAAAAATAAAACATGGTGGCATGAGTTTGGTCATTAACACTACTTCTTCCAGCTATACCATTTGATTTTTACAGATGGTCTTACTTGGGCAATGCCAGTTTTGGCTTCAATGTAGAGTGTTACATTCTTTAGCGATGAGAAGAAAACCATTTCCATGAAATTTGTCATCTAAGTGACATGAGATTTTCTTCAAATTTGAAGCATATGAGTAGCAATTACACCATACCCTTATGTATAATGGCAAAAGTTTTATTTACTGATATCCTCATAGTTCAAGTGTAAATTTCAAAATTAAATCTTTGCTTTACCAGTCAGCATTTTCAGGCCAAAATATTTGCTTCAAACATGGTATCAATATCTAAGTCTGCTTTTCTCTTCAGATGCTTACACATTGTTGCTTTCCTAGGCTCATTATCAATCACGTTGCCCTAGAATCTCAACAACTAAACAGGAGCTTGTAGTGGGGAGTAGAGTTTGCTACCTGCTTAAAATGTCTATAAGAATATTTGTCCAATTAGTTCAAACATTTTAGAAGTATTCTCTTATTGAAATTTCAAGATGTGTCTGCACAAAGAGAAGAGCATCTATTGAAGCATTTCTTTAGCTAATATATGCCAAAGGATGTCTTTGCTACTCTTGTTCCCTTTGATTCAACCAACTGTTTTTTTCCTCCATTGGATTCCCCAAATCCATTGCTAGAGGGACTGTAGAAAGACAAGCTTGCTAATTCACTAGTGGTGGTGCTGTAAGTAGGTTCAATCATTCTGGTAAACAGTTTGGAATTTTAGAAGAAAAGTTACTAAATTGTTTATATTCATTCGTCTAGATATCCCACTAATGGAACTACTCTTCAAGAAGTCACAGAAAACATGAAAAATGTCCATTGGTACAGAAGCGTACAAAACAGTGTTAGAAAACAAAAAAGCTGGGAGAGACATGTATATGTCCAATGATTGGAGCATCGCTGAACAAGCTGTGGTGTATATATATATATATATATATATATATATATATATATATATATATAT
>NW_027187245.1:1766665-1788208 GCF_028583685.1 Petaurus breviceps papuanus
ATATATATATATATATATATATATATATATATATATATATATATATAATGGAATATTACTGTGCCGTAAGGAAGGACAAATGTGAAGAATTCAAGGAAATATGGAATTGCTTGTACGAGGTGATAGAGTGAATAAAGCAGAGCAGAAACCAATATATACAAGGATTACAGTGATGTAAGGAGATCCCACATTGGCAAACCAAAATTCAGGGGCAACGAATGGAGAAAAGTGAAACCACACTAACAAAGCTCAAGCTCACTTACTTTCAGTTAATAATCAGGAAACGTCCAAAGTGAAAAGGGACATTGCCCATCAGTATTGGTCACATTTGGAGGTTCTGTTTTAACTGTCTTAGGGAAACATGGTTTCAAGAAGAGAGGCATGTTTAGATTTGTTATCATATAGCTTTCTTGTCAAACCAAATAATAAGAATAAAATGTCATTCCAAGAAATGCTATTGAAATACAGATGATGCCAGATGGTTTAGGAGATGGATGAGTGCATTTGGATCTAAGAAGACTTGGGTTCAGATATTGTCTCTGACCTAGTAGCTGTGCTGCTTTTGGCCACTTAAACATTCCTAGCCTCAGTTTCCTCATTTTAAAGTGTATTGTAGTAAACTTTGACATAATTCTCATGGGGGTCACTTGAGACAATACACATGAAGCCACATATAAATGTAATAGTAGTGGCTGTTGTTGCTGTCATCATTTATTGCTCAGTATGTGTTTTCCACAAATACTTTTGAGATATTTTTTCCTTAGTTTACAGGACTTCCATTAGACAAGAGTTCAGAGGCCATTCAGTCCTAACCATACTTAGCCTCCCTATCTGTATTTGCTAGAAAACTGTTAGTGAGGGGGACCTTTCTCCCTAGAAAGGAAGCTCTTTTTCTAATGTGTGTGGCTTTAATTGCCAGAATGTTTTCCTTTTAGACTAAGCTGAAACCTGATTTTCTATACCAGCTGTCCTTGGCTCCTGGTTCCATGTTATGGAGCCAAGCAGAGAAAGTCTAATCCTTCTTTCATACGACAGCTCTTGTATTACCTGAAGACAGGCTCCATAAACGCCTTAGGGCTTCTCTTTTCTCTTACTATACAGTGGTTGGAAGAATTGCTATGACATGGTCTTTTCATTTTATTGATGCCGTGTGTTTTTAGTTCATGGTCCTCTTCCTTTTTCCCCTCACCTAATGACTCCTCCTTTACAACAGTAACAGCAATAATGACAGTTCAGCAAAATCAACTGACAGAGTATGTCTTGAAAGTAAATATAATATTCTACATCCACAGTCCCCCTATCTCTCGAAGAAAAAGAGGGACATTTCTTCATCTCTTTTCTGGGCAAACACAAACTTGTATTTATGTTAATAAGTCGAATAATCAATGTAGTATGTTTATGTTATATAGGTATATATATCACCTGAATACATTGTATATTACATATAATTATATTTATATAATATTTTATATTGCACATTTATATCCAATAATATTACATATATTTTATTTATTAACATATATATCATTATATATAACATTATATATTCACACACATATATACCATATATATCAATCTAATTATGTATATAATATATGCAGATGACATTTGTTATTGACCTTTTAATACTATTAACATTATTACTAAACTTATATTGTATATGTATATATATGCATATATATGTGTGTGTGTTTGTATACAACTATACGCATATGTGTATATAGTTGTATACACCCACATGCACACAATGTATAATGAGATTAGATTCCTTGACCTCCAAGTTCTGATTTATGATTCTGGGCAGTATTACTAGACTGGCCCAATCATAGGAAAAAAGTTTTTTTTTATAAGCCAGTTAGATTGAAATTTGTTATAGCTTCTCTGCCTAGGATGCTGCCTTATCTTCCTTTTGGATAGGATCTTTTGTTCCATTCAATTCAGCAGACATTTGCTTATTGCTTAACCTTTACTAGTATGGGAATCACTTGACATATAAAGAGAAAAGCAAGCAAGTCTCTTCCTTCATGGAGCTTACACTCCACTGAGAATGCATGGTGTTGAGAAGATGTATGTAGCAAATTAAACTCAAAATACATAGTCAGGCAAGAAGTATTTATTTAGCCCCTAAGATGTACCAGGCATTAGATTAAGCCCTGGACATACAAAGAAAGTGAAAACCAATCCTTCTTCTCAAGGACCTCACTGTAATGGGAGAGACAACATGTAAGTAAGTAGATGCATACATGATATATACAGAGTGGATACTAATCTGAGAGATGGTAAATAAAGACTTTTCTCTGCATCTTGACCAAACATAGTACTTATATAAGGAATAGTGAGGCTGCAGATCATCTGGAGAGTAGTAAATTGGACCCTGGCTCTATCATGCTAGTCCTGTTGTAGAAGTTAGGAAAGATAGTTTTAAGAGTTCTCCTATTGGATGGAAATTTTATGTACAGTACAGTTATAATAGAGATCATCTTCCCCACCCCTTTGTGAGAGAGTGGAGTAAGCTTTGTCTGCATGATGACAGACATCTGGGTCCTTTAAATGATAAGCCATTAGTATGGTCCAACCAACCTCTAATGAATCCCAGACATTTATAATCATGTGAGCTACATGTGAATATTTTGGTCATTCATCTGGATGTTTTGTCATAAGTGTGCACACAATAGAGTGTCTTAACCATTCATAGCTGTGCATGGCAATATTCTGGCAAACTTAAATGGGTATATTGAAGATGTGGTGGTGGTGCATTATAGGGAGTGGTAATCGAGAGTCAGTGTTATTAAATTATTTCAGTCTTCTGCTTGTTAAACTGCATTCAAATAAACACTGGATATTTAAAATCAAAAGATACCATTAAAATGTTTTGGGTTGGTGATGACGGAAAGGTGATGCAGCATTCTATGCATGAGAGACAGTCACTGTAAAAGAAACTGACGTTAGAGGGGACAGAGTCAGAAAGTAAATAAGAGAAAATCAGGGGGGAAAGACTGAATACCAAAGATCTCAAGAAGAAGAAAAAAAAAATAAAGACTTTGCAGATAACCAAATATGTCAGCAGAGAAAACATTAACAACAGAAGGAAATACAGCCTCCACATCTACCAAATGAATTTAGAAAAATATGAATAAATACTGTAAAACAAAGGATGATTATCCAACACTTGATGAGAGAGAAGACCCTGTAAAATGTCAGGAAAACATAGAGATACAACATGTTCTTCCTGAGTGGTTCCAAAGAGAAACAAGAATTATGAGAGTAGAATTTAAGTCATTTATAGCAAAAATTATGGACAGTATAGAAAAATTGGAATCTGAGATGGTAAATCTCTCAAAATTCAGAAGAGAGGACAATAGATGGAGAATGTATACAGAAGGACAGTCTAGAAGAAGAGAAAAGAAAAGTGACATTAAAATATCTATGCACACTCTGCAAGTAAGACATTCTGATCTTCAAGAGGATGTAGAGACAACCTGAGGATCATAGATCTCCCAGAAGAACAAACAGAAAAAAACCCAATACTGTAATGCAGGAAATATTATATGAGAACTGCCCAGAACTTCTGAACATAGAAAATGAAATACTAATTGAAAGAATTCACAGATCTCTTCTAGAAAAACACCACCACCAAAAATGCTGAATGTTCCAAGATGCATAATATTTAAATTCAATTTAAATTCAATCCACAACCAACAGATTGCATAAAGGATCAGGATAAAGACTTTCAAATACAACAAAAAGGAAATGTGAAAAATATAGGACTCTTCTGTACCCACCGAAAACAGTGGATGGAATGGAATAATGCGTTCTGACGAGAAGTGGAGTTCTAGAGTAACCCCGGATGATGTACATTGAGAATCTGAACTTAACTTTAAATTAAAAAAGATGGATGCTCAGTAATAAAGCAACTTTTGAACATTTTTTATCTTTTTAAAAAAATTTTGGTCTTTATTATTTTTGTTTACTTTTAGTTTACAAGATTCAATTCTACAATTCCATGAGTTTCAAATTTTCTCCCCCTTCTTCCCCTCCCCCACCCATGGCAGTATACAATCAAGTATAGAATCTACAAATACTTTCACATTAGACATTAGTCAGATTGTAAACAAGGATTGTATCAGATGGAATGAACAGTGGGAAAGAGGAAACAAAACCAAACAACAAAAAGACAGAGAGCAGGTAGTTTGCTTCAATCTGCATTCACACTCTGTTCTTTCTAGTATTTTTTTCTCTGAATATAGACATCTCTCTCCATCATGAGACTTTTGTAGTTGACTTATAACCCTGCATTGCTGAGAAGAGTCCAGTCTATCAAAGTTGGTCATCACACATACGTTGTATCTGTAATTGTGTACAAATTTCTCCTGGTTCTGCTCTTCTCACTCAGCCATCAGTTTGTATAAGCCTCTCCACATAAATATGAAGTCCATCTGCTCCTCATTTCTTATAGCAAAATAGTATTTCATTACATTCATATACTGCAACTTATTTAACCATTCCCAAATTGATGGGCATCCCCTTAATTTCCAATTCTTTCCCACCACAAAAAGAGCTGCTATAAATATTTTTGTACATATGGGTCTTCCTCCCGTTTCTATGATCTCTTTGGGACACTATCCTAGAAGTGGTATTGCTGGGTCAAAGGGTATGAAATTACTTATATCCCTTTGGACATAGTTCCAGATTGCTCTCCAGAATGGTGGAATCAGTTCACAACTCCACCAACAATGCATTTGAGTTTAAATTTGTCCACATCCTCTCCAGCATTTATCATTTTCCTGTTTTGTCATCTTAGCCAATCTGACTGGTGAGATGTAGTACCTCAGAGTTGTTTTGATTTACATTTCTCTAATCAATATTGATTTAGAGCATTTTTTCATGTGCTTATAGATATCTTTAAGTTTTTCCTCTGAACACTTCCTGTTTATATCCTTTGACCATTTATCAATTGAGGAATGACTTGTATTCTTATAGATTTGACTCAATTCTCTGTATATTTTAGAAATGAGGCCTTTATCAGAGACATTGTTTGTAAAAATTCTTTCCCAATTTTCCAGTTCCTTCTTAATCTTGCCTACATTGGCTTTATTTGTACAGAAGCTTTTCAATTTCAAGTAAACAAAATTATTCATTTTGCATTTTATAATGCTCTCTAATTCCTCTTTAGACATAAAGTCTTCTCTCCATAAATCTGACAGATGAACTATTCCTTGCTTTCCCATATTACTTACATTATCAGCTTTGATACCTAAATCTTTCCCCCATTTAGACTAGATTTTGGTTCATGGTGTTTGATAATGGTCTATGCCCAGTTCCTGCCATACTGTATTCAAGTTTTCCCAGCAGTTTTTGTCAAATAGTGAGTTCATATCCCCCAAACTGGGGTCTTGGGGTTTATCAAACAATAGATTACTATAGTCATTGACTTCTGAACCTCGTGTGCCTAATCTATTCCATTGATCCACTCCTCTATTCCTTAGCCAGTACCAAGTAGTTTTGATGAATGCTGCTTTATAATACAGATTGAAATCTGGTATACCTAGTCCACCTTACCTAGCATTTCTTTTCATTAATTCCCTTGATATTCTGGATGTTTTGTTCTTCCAAATGTGTTTTGTTGCCATTTTTTTCTGGTTCCATAAAATAATTTTTTGGTAAATTGATTGGTATGGCACTAAATATTTAATTTAGTTTAGGTAAAATGGTCATTTTTATTATTTTAGCTCAACCCAGCCACGAGCAACTGATGTTTTTCCAACTAGTTAGATCTGATTTTACTTTTGTGAAAAGTGTTTTGTAGTTATGTTCATATAGGTACCGGGTTTGTTTTGGCAGGCAGATTTCCAAATATTTTATAATGTCTATAGTAACTTTATAGTAATGTGATTTCTTTTTCTATATCTTGCTGTTGGGTTTCATTGGAAATATACAGGACTGCTGAGGATTTATGTCGGTTTATTTTATATCCTGCAGCTTTGCCAAATTTAATTATTATCTCAAGTAGTTTTTTTTACTTGATTGACTAGGATTCTCTAAGTATATCATCATACCATATGCAAAGAGTGATAGCTTAGTCTCTTCTTTGCCTAATTTGATTCCTTTGATTTCTTTTTCTTCTCTAATTGCTACTGCTAACATTTCTAGTACCTGATTCAATAAGAGGGGTGACAGTGGACACACTTGTTTCACCCCTCATCCTGTTGGAAAAGCTTCTAGCTTATCCCCATTACATATCATGCTTGCTGATGGATTAAAATAGATGCTATTTTAAATAAATTAATAATATATTATTAAGAAATAAATAATAAATAAATTTAAATAAATTATTAAAATAGATGCTATGGGTGTTTCTCCCACTTCTATGATCTCTTTAGGATATAACCCTAAGAGTAGTATTTCTGGATCAAAGGGTATGAACGTATTTATAGCCCTTTGGGAATAATTCCAGGTTGTTCTCCAGAAAGGCTGGATCAATTCACAACTCCACCAGCAATGCATTAGTGTTCCATTTTGCCCACATCCTCTCCAGCATTTATCTTTTTCCTGTTTTGTCATCTTTGCCAATCTGACTGGTGAGATGTGGTGCCTCAGAATTGTTTTGATTTACATTTCTCTAATAAATAGTGAATTAAAGCATTTCTTCATGTGCTTATAGATATCTTTAATTTCTTTCTCTGAGAACTGCCTGTTAATACCCTTTGACCATTTTTCAATTGGGGAACAACTTGTATTCTTATAAATTCGACACAATTTTCTGTATATTTTAGAAATGGGTCCTTTGTCAGAGACATAGGTTGCAAATATTCTTTCACAATTTCCCACCTCCCTCTTAATCTTGGTTACATTTTCTTTGTATAGAAGCTTTTCAATTTCATGTAGTCAAAATCATCCATTTTACATTTTTAATGTTCCCTAATTCTTGTTTAGTCATAAAGTCTTTCCCTCTCCACAAGTCTGACAGATAAACTATTCCTTGTTTTACGAGACTGCTTACAGTATCAACCTTTATACCTAGATCATGCACTCATTAAGATTTGATTTTGGTATATGGTGTTAGATAATGGTCTATGCCCAGTTTATGCCATAGTATATTCCAGTTTTCCAAGTTCTTTTTGCCAAATAGTGAGTTCTTATCCCCAAAACCAGGGTCTTGGGGTTTATCAGACAATAGATTACTATAGTCATTGACTTCTGAATCTCATGTGCCTAATGTATTCCATTGGTCCGTTCCTCTATTCCTCAGCCAGTACCAAGTAGTTTTGATGACTGCTGTTTTATAATCCAGATTGAAATCTGGTATATCTAGTCCACCTTCCCTTGCATTTCTTTTCATTAATTCCCTTGATTTTCTGGATGTTTTGTTCTTCCAAATAAATTTTGTTACTATTTAAAAAAATTAATATTAAGAAAACCATCAGTGTAATTGATCATATCAACAACAAAATTAGCAGAAACCACATGATCATCTCAATAGATACAGAAAAGGCTTTTGACAAAATACAAGTAAAGTAGTTTTTTTTGGTAAATTAATTGGTATGGCACTGAATATATAATTTAATTTAGGTAAAATTGTCATTTTTATTATATTAGCTTGATCCAGCCATGAGCAATTGATATTTTTCCAATTAGTTAGATCTGACTCTATTTGTGTGAAAAGTGTTTTGTTGTTGTAGTCATATAGGTCCTGAGTTTGTTTTGGCAGGTATATTCCAAATATTTTATAATGACTACAGTAACTTTAAATGGGATTTCTCTTTTTATCTCTTGCTGTTGAATTTCATTGGGAATATACATGAATACAGAGGATTTGTGTGGGTTTATTTTATCACCTGAAACTTTGCCAAATTTATTTATTGTCTCAAGTAGTTTTTTTTTTACTTGATTGACTAGGATTTTCTAAGTATATCATCATATCATCAGCAAAGAGTGATAGCTTGGTCTCTTTTTGCCTGATTTGATTCCATTGATTTTTTTTTTCTTCTCTGATTTCTACTGCTAACATTTCTAGTACCTGATTGAATAAGAGGGGTGAAACAAGGGTTTCACCCGAGATCTTATTGGAAATACTTCTAGCTTATCCCCATTACATATCATGCTTGCTGATGGATTAAAATAGATGCTACCTATTATTTTAAGGAAGGCTCCATTTATTCCTATACCTCCTAATGTTTTTAATAGGAATGGATATTGTATTTTGTCAAAAGTTTTTCCTGTATCTTTTGAGATTATCGCGTGGTTTCTGCTAGTTTTATTGTTGATAAGATCAATTATACTGATGGTTTTCCTAATGTTAAACCATCCTTGCATTCCTGGAATGAATCCTACCTGATCAAAGTGTATTATTCTTGTGATAATTTGCTGTAGTATTTTTGCTAATATTTTATTTAAAATTTTTGCTTCTATATTCATGAGGGAGATTGGTCTATAATTTTCTTTCTCCATCTAATCTCTTCCTTATTTAGGTATCAATACCATATATGTGTCATAATAATAATTTGGTAGGACTTCTTCTTCACTAATTTTCCCAAAGAGCTTGTAGAGTATTGGAATCAATTGTTCTATAAATGTTTGATAGAATTCACTAGTCAATGCATCTGGCCCTGGAGATTTTTTCCTAGGGAGTTCACTGATGGCTTGTTCGATTTCTTTTTCTGAGATGTGGTTATTTAAGTAATTTACTTCCTTTTCAGTTAATCTGGGCAGCTTATATTTTTGTAAATATTCATTCATTTCACTAAGATTGTCAAATTTATGTGCATAAAATTGGGAAAAATAATTCCTAATTTTTGTTTTAATTTCATGTTCATTGGATGTAGATTCACTCTTTTCATTTTTGATACTCATAACTCGGTTTTCTTTTGTTTTTATCATATTGATTAAAATTCTATCAAAATTTTTGTTTTTTCATAAAACCAATGCTTAGTTTTATTAATTCACTAATTTTCTCAATTTCAATTTTGTTAATCTCTCCTTTGCATTTCATTATTTCTAATTCAGTATTTAATTGGGGATTTTCAATTTCTTCTTTTTCTAGCTTTTTCAATTGCATGCTCAATTCATTGACCTCCCTTTTCTCTAATTTATTCATGTATGCACACAGGGATAGAAAACTTACCCTTAAGAATCCTTTCTCTGTATCTCAAAAGTTTTCATATGTTGTCTCATTATTGTCATTCTTTTAAATGAAGTTACTGGTTGCTTCTATAATTTCTTGCTTGACCCACTCATTCTTTAGGATTAAATTGTTTAGTTTCAAATCATTTTTTAAATTAATTTGTTTGTTTCCTTTTAGTTTACAGGATTCACTTCCATAATTCCTCGAGTTTCACATTTTGTCCCTCTCCCTCTCCCCCCCCCCCCACCTCTACCCCATGGCGGCATATAGTCAAGTATAGGATCTGTAAGTACTTTCACATTATACATTAGTCAGGTTAGAAAGATGTAGTGTATCAGCTGTAAGGAAAAATGGTAAAGAGGACATAAAGCCAAATAAGAGAAGGAAAAAGATCAGGTATTTTGCTTCCACCTGGCTACAAACTCAGTTCTTTCCAGTTCTTTCTCTGGATGTACATATTTCTCTCCATCATGAGTCTTATGACATTGACTTAAATCACTGCGTTGCTGAGAGGAGTCCAATCTATCAAAGTTGGTCATCACACATATGTTGTGTCTGTAATTGTGTACAAATTTTTCCTGGTTCTACTCTTGTCACTCAGCATCCATTTGTATAAGCCTATCCAGGTAAATATGAAGCCTGTCTGCTCCTCGTTTCTTATAGCACAACAGTATTCCATAACATGCATATACCACAACTTGTTCAACCATTCCCCAATTGATGGGCACCCCCTGAATCTCCAATTCTTTACCACCACTAAAAGAGGTGCTATAAACTTTTTGTACATATGGGTCTTTCTCCCACTTCTATGATCTCTTTGGGATATAACCCAAAGAGTGGTATTTCTGGATCAAAGTGTATGAAAGTATTTATAGCCCTTTGGGAATAATTCCAGATTGTTCTCCAGGAAGGCTGGATCAGTTCATAACTCCAGCAGCAATGCATTAGTGTTCCAATTTGCCCACATCCTCTCCAGCATTTGTCATTTTCCTGTTTTGTCATCTTAGCCAATCTGACTGGTGAGATGTGGTGCCTCAGAGTTGTTTTGATTTACATTTCTCTAATAAATAGTGAATTAAAGCATTTCTTCATGTGCTTATAGATAGCTTTAATTTCTTTCTCTGAGAACTGCCTGTTAATATTGACCATTTTTCAATTGGGGAACAACTTGTATTCTTATAAATTTGATTCAATTCTCTGTATATTTTAGAAATGAGTCCTTTGTCAGAGACATAGGTTGTAAATATGCTTTCGCAATTTCCCACTTCCCTCTTAATCTTGGTTACATTGCCTTTGTTTGTACAGAAGCTTTTCAATTTCATGTAGTCAAAATTATCCATTTTACATTTTTCATGTTCTCTAATTCTTTTTTAATCATAAAGTCTTTCCTTCTCCACAAGTCTGACAGATAAACTATTCCTTGTTTTACAAGACTGCTTACAGTATCAAGCTTTATACCTAGATCATGTACCCATTTAGATTTGATTTTCATATATGGTGTTAGATAATGGTCTATGTCCAGTTTCTGCCATAGTATATTCCAGTTTTCCCAGCAGTTTTTGTCAAATAGTGAGTTCATATCCCCCAAACTGGGGTCTTGGGGTTTATCAAACAATAGATTACTATAGTCATGGACTTTTGAATCTCATGTTCCTAATGTATTCCATTGGTCCATTCCTCTATTCCTCAGCCAGTACCAAGTAGTTTTGATGACTGCTGTTTTATAATCCAGATTGAAATCTGGTATATCTAGTCCACCTTCCCTAGCATTTCTTTTCATTAATTCCCTTGATATTCTGGATGTTTTGTTCTTCCAAATGAATTTTGTTACTATTTTAAAAAAATTTAATATCAGGAAAACCATCAGTACAATTGATCATATCAACAACAAAATTAACATAAACCACATGATCATCTCAATAGATGCAGAAAAGGCTTTTGACAAAATACAAGTAAAGCAGTTTTTTTGGTAAATTAATTGGTCTGGCACTAAATATATAATTTAATTTAGGTAAAATTGTCATTTTTATTATATCAACTTGATCCAACCACGAGCAATTGATATTTTTCCAATTAATTACATCTGACTTTATTTGTGTGAAAAGTGTTTTGTAGTTGTCATATAGGTCCTGAGTTTGTTTTGGCAGGTAGATTCCAAATATTTTATAATGTCTACAGTAACTTTAAATGGTATTTCTCTTTCTATCTCTTACTGTTGAGTGTCATTGGGAATATACATGAATGCCAAGGATTTTTGTGGGTTTATTTTATAACCTGAAACTTTGCCATATTTATTTATTGTCTCAAGTAGTTTTTTTTACTTGATTCTGAAGAATTCTCTAAGTATATCATCATATCATCTGCAAAGAATGATAGCTTGGTCTCTTCTTTGCCTGATTTGATTCCTTTGATTTCTTTTTCTTCTCTAATTCCTATTGCTAACATTTCTAGTACCAGACTGAATAAGAGGAGTGAAACCCTTGTTTCACCCCTGATCTTATTAGAAATGCTTCTAGCTTCTCCCCATTACATATATACATATAATACTTGCTGGTGGCTTTAAGTAGATGCTACCTATTATTTTAAGGAAGGCTCTATTTATTCCTATACTTTCTAATGTTTTTAATCGGAATGGATTTTGTATTTTGTCAAAAGCCTTTTCTTCATCTATTGAGATGATTATGTGGTTTCTGCTAATTTTATTGTTGATATGATCAATTATCCTGATGATTTTCCTAATATTAAACTATCCTTGCATTCCTGGAATAAATTCTACCTGATCAAAGTTTATTCTTCTTGAGATAAGTTGTTGTACTCTTTTTGCTAGTATTTTATTTAGAATTTTTGCATCTATATTCATGAAGGAGATTGGTCTATAATTTTCTTTCTCTGTTTTATCTCTTCCTGATTTAGATATCAGTACCATATCTATGTCATAAAAGTAATCTTGTAGGACTCCTTCTTCACTAATTTTCCCAAATAGTTTTCAGAGTATTGGAATCAATTTTTCTTTAAATGTTTGATAAAATTCACTAGTAAATCCATCTGGCCCTGGAGTTTTTTTCCTAGGGAGTTGACTGATGGCTTATTCAATTTCTTTTTCTGAGAAGGGATTATTTAAGTAATTTACTTCCTCTTCAGTTAGTTTGGGCTACTTGTATGTTTGTAAATATTCATCCATTTCACTAAGATTATCAAATTTATGTGCATACAATTGGGAAAAATAATTCCTAATTATTGTTTTTATTTCCTCTTCATTGGAGGTAGATTCACCCTTTTCCTTTTTGATACTCATAATTTGGTTTTCTTCTTTCTTTTTTTTCATCATATTGACTAAGGGTCTATCAAGTTTGTTGGTTTTTTCATAAAACCAGCTCTTGCTTTTATTTATTAATTTAATAGTTTTCTTAATTTCAATTTTATTAATCTCTCCTTTGGTTTTCAATATTTCTAAATTAGTATTTAATTGGGGATTTTGAATTTGTTCTTTTTCTAGGTTTTTCAATTGCATGCCCAATTTGTTGAGCTCCCTTTTCTCTAATTATTCATGTATGCACTCTGGGATATAAAAATTTCCCTAAGAACTGCCTTTAATATATCCCACAAATTTTGGTATGTTGTCTCATTATTATCATTCTCTTGAATGAAATTACTGATTGTTTCTATAATTTCTTGTTTGACCCACTCATTCTTCAGGATAAATTGTTTAATTTCCAATTATTTTTTAATCTGTCTTTCCCTGGCCCTTCATTGCATATAATTTTTATTGCATCACGATCTGAGAAGGATGCATTTAATATTTCTGCCTTACTGCATAGAATTGTTAGGTTTTTATGCCCTAAAACGTGGTTAGTTTTTGAGTATGTTCCATGAACTGCTGAGAAGAAAGTATATTCTTTTTTTATCCCCATTCAGTTTTCTCCAGAGATCAATCATACCTATACTCTCTAAAATCCTCTTCACCTCCTTAACTTCTTTCTTGTTTATTTTGAGTTTGGATTTATCAAGTTCCAAGAGGGGGAGATTAAGGTCTCCCACTAGTATAGTTTTGCTATCTATTTCTTCCCCTAATTCCTTTACCTTCTCCTCTAGGAATTTGGATGCTACACCACTTGGTGCATACATGTTAAGTAATGATATTGCTTCATTCTCGATGGTGCCTTTTAACAGGATATAGTTTCCTTCCTTATCTCTTTTAATTAGGTTAATTTTTGCTTTTGAGTTATCTGAGATAAGAATTGCTACCCCTGCTTTTTTTTACTGTAGCTGAGGCATGATATATTTTACTCCAGCCTTTTACCTTTACCCTGTGTGTATCCCTCTGTTTCAGATGTATTTCTTGTAAACAGCATATTGTAGGATTATCATTTCTAATCCATTCTGCTATCCATCTCCATTTTATGGGAGAGTTCATTCCATTCACATTTACAGTTATGGTTGTTATCTGTTTCTTTCCCTCCATCCTATTCCTGTCCCTGTTAATATTCATATTTCCCCCCCTTCTCCCTTTCCCCCCTTAATAGGTTTCCTTTTGACCACTGCCTCCCTCAGTATTCCCTTATCAGCCCCCTCCCTTTTCCTCCCCTTTCCCCTTACTTCTTCCCTCCCTACAAACCACCCCCACCCCCCTTTCGTAGCCCTTTCCCCCTCCTACTGCCCATAGGATATTTTTATACTTAATGAAGTATGTTATTTCTTCTTTGCACCAAGAGTGACAGGAACAAATCTCATGCGAACCTCCTCTCCCTCCCTTCTTGCCCTCTAAAATGATACTTTTTTGCATTTCTTCTCCATAGAGTCCTATGCTGAACTGGTTGTTATTCCCTCCTTGTACCAGAACCAATGAGGGAAAAGCTCATATGATCCCATCTTCCTCCCTTCTTTGTCTGTGCTATACAGTTTTTGTGCCTCTTTATGTGGCATAATTTACCCTTTTCCACTTCATTCATTCCCTTTTTCCATTGTAGTCCTTTTGTAGCCCTTAATAAGATTTTTTTTAAATCGGCATTTTGTGTATTTTATACTCATACCCTCTACTTGTCTATAACCAGTTTGCTCTTATCAAATAGCAGGGTGTGTGTGTGTTTTCCTTGTTTACCTTTCTAAGTCACTGTTGCATCTCATAAATGGTGGTTGAATTTTCCATTGAGTTCTGGCTTTTTTATTAAGAAGGGATCTGTTATATCATTGAATGACCATCTCTTTTCCTGGAAGGATATGCTCAGTCTCACTGGGTATATGATCCTTGGTTGTAACCCGAGCTCTTTTGCCTTCTGGAAAACTGTATTCCACTGCCTCCGATCTTTCAGTGTAGAGGCTGCCAAATCCTGTGCAATCCTCACTGTGGACCCTCGATATTTGAATTGTTTCTTTCTGGCCGCTTTAAGTATTTTCTTTTTTATCTGGTAGTTCTTGAGTTTGGCCACAACATTTTGAGGACTTTTCAGTTTGGGATCTCTTTCAGCAGGTGTCCGGTGGATTCTCTCAATTTCTATTTTACCCTCAGGTTCTAGTATCTCAGGGCAGTTTTCCTTAACAAGCTCTTGGAGAATGTTGTCCAGGCTCATTTTTTCATCATGATTTTCTGGTAGGCCTATGATTCTCACATTCTCCTGGATCAGTTTCCCAGGTCTGTTATTTTTTCTTTGAGGTATTTTACCTCTTTTTCTAATTTTTCATTCTTATTGTTTTGTTTGACTAATTCTTGGTTCCTCATCGAGTTATTTGTTTCCATTTGGTTGATTCTAGTTTTTAGCAAATCATTTTCCTTGGTTAATTTTTGGGGCTCCTTTTCCATATCATATACTTTTCTTTTTAGAGAGATGTTTTCCTCATTATAATGTTTTTTTAAATTCTGCTATTTTGGTTTTGAGAGAATTATTCATTTTTTCCTTCTATCTCTCTCATTTGGTTTTCGAAGTTCCTTTTGATCTCATCTAGGAGAACCTTCTGTGCTTGGGGCCCTTTCCCTGTTGATGTTTCAGCTGTGGGTGTGGAGTCCACTTTGTCTCCCTCTGAGTTTGGTTCCTCCCTCTGAGGATAGTAGGACTCCAGAGTCTTTGTCTTTGTAGTCTCCTTTCTATGCATTTTGAGGCAGGGCCCCAACCATGCCCTTCCTCTAGGGATCCCAAGCCTTTACTGTAGAGGGTTTTGCCCTGGGGCAAGAGTTACTATGTTTTCAGGGTCAGAGTGGGGGTTTGGAACAAGTGAGGTTCAATCTGTCATCCTGGTCTTTGGAGGTCCTGAAAGGGGCTTTTTTTTTTTAAATTTCTGGGCTATGAAGTGGTAGCCCCAGGAGGTTTGCTGTCTAGGACAGGGGTCCTTGTATTTGCTTCTTACCTTGCTCTTTCCAGTCCCAGCCCTTTGGTGATAGGCCTGGTAGTGGACCTCGTGGCTGGTGGGAAGACTTGCCCTCCGAGTTGATCAGGTCCCTTCCAGGCCTGCCTCTGCATCTCTCCAATTAGTTTTTAGTCTATCTTTCCATGACCCTTTACTGCATATGATTTTTATTGCATCATAGTCTGAGAATGATGCATTTAATATTTTTGCCTTTCTTCACTGAATTGTGAAGTTTTTATGTCCTGGTACATGGTTGATTTTTGTGTATTTGTCATGTAACACTAAAAAGAATATATGTTCCTTTTTAACTCCATTCAGTTTTCTCCAGAGATCTATCATATCTAGCCTCTCTAAAATTTTATTCACCTCCTTAACTTCTTTCTTGTTTATTTTGAAGTTAGATTTATCAAGTTTAGAAAGGGGGAGATTAAGGTCCCCCACTAGTATAGTTTTGCTATCTATTTCTTCCTATAATTCCCTTAACTTCTTCTATAGGAATTTGGACACTATATCACTTGGTGTATATATGTTATGTAATGATAATGCTTCATTTTTGATGGTGCCTGTTAGCAGGATGTAGTTTCCTTCCTTATCTTTTTTAATTAGACCTATTATTGCTTTTGCTTTATCTGAGAAAAGGATTGCTAGCCCTGCTTTTTTTACTTTAGCTGAAGCATATGTTCTACTCCAGCCTTTTACCTTTACCCTGTGCGTATTCCCTTTTTTCATTTGTGTTTCTTGTAGACAGCATATTGTAGGATTATGGTTTTTAATCCATTCTGCTATCCACCTCTGTTTTATGGGAGAGTTCATCCCCTTCTCATTCACAGTAATGATTACTATATGTCTCTTTCACTCCATCCTATTCCCTCCAATGTTTATGTTTTTGTTTCTTCCTTCTTCCTTCCCCTCCTTAAGGGTTTTACTTTTGACCACAGTCTCCCTTGGTATTCCCTCCTGGTGACCCCCTTCTTTACCTACCCTTTCCTCTTGCTACTTTTTCTATCTCTTCTAACACCCCTTCTTATCCCCCCCCTCCTTACTCCTCCTATTACCTATAGGGCACAATGGATTGTTATACTTGTGTTATTCCCTCTTCGAACCTACACCAATGAAGGTAAATTTCATACAGTGCTCCTCTCCATCCCTTTTTCCCCCTCTATTATAATGAGATTTTTTATCTTTTCAGGTAAGTTTCTTTAAATTAATTGACTATGTTGAACCCTCTTTGAACCAGAACCAATGAGAATAATGTTCAAATGATGTTCATCTCCCTCTCTCCTTACCCTCTAATATAGTATGTCTTTATACCTCTTCATATGGCATAATTTACCTTTTTTCTACCTCATCCTTTCTTTTATCCCATTACTTTTATCCCATTACTGTCCCTTTGAACTGTCCCTTTGAACCCCTTATTAATGTGTGTTTTTTTAAATCATCAGATTAGTTCATTTATACCCACACCCTCTATCTATGTATATCCCTTTTAAAGGTCGTGATAATCATATAAATTTCAATATTGACAGTTATCAGCTTCTCCTGTAGGGATGTAAATGGTTTGTTCTTATTGCATCCCAAGTTATGTGCATGTGTGTGAGAGTGTGCATGGGTTTGTGAGTTTGTGTTTTCCTTATTTACCTTTTTACGTCTTTCTTGAGTCTTGTAATTGGAGATCACATTTTCCATTGAGCTCTGGCTTTTTCATCAGGAAAATCTGGAAGTCCATTATTTCATTAAATGACCATCTCTTTGCCTTAAATATTATACTCAGTTGATCTTTGATTGTAGTCGTAGCTCTTTTGCCTTATGAAATATCAAATTCCAATCCCTCCAATCTTTTAATGTAGAAGCTTCTAGGTACTGTGTAATCCTGACTGTAGTCCCACGATATTTGAATTGTTTCTTTTTGGCTGCTTGCAGTATTTTCTCCTTAATGCTGTAATTCTGGAAATTGGCTACTATATTTCTTAGAGTTTTCAATTTGGGATCTCTTTCAGGAGGTGTCCAGTGAATTCTTTTCATAACTATTTTACCCTTCTGATTCTAGGATTTCAGGACAGTTTTCTTTGACAATATCTTGGAGGATGTTGTCCAGGCTGCGTTTTTCATCATGGCTTTCGGGAAGACCAATAATTCTTAGGTTATTTCTCCTGGATCGGTTCTCCAGGTCAATTGTTTTTCCAGTGAGATATTTTATACTTTCTTCTAATTTTTCAATCTTCATATTTTGCTTTATTGACTCTTCATGCATCATACAGTCCTGAGCTTCGATTTGACTGATTCTAATTTTTAGTGAATTTTTTCTTCAGTTAGTTTTTGAAGGTCCTTTTTTAGAGAGGTATTTTCTCCAATTAGGTCACAAATTTTACTTTTTAAGGATTTGTTTTCTTCAGTGGGACTTTTTTCTAATTTGGTCACTGTAGATTTAAATTTATCTTCTACCTCTCTAATTTGGGTTTTAAAATCTTTCTTGAGCTCCTCCAAGAACGCTTTTTGCGCTTGAGACCAGTTCATATTTCCTTCTGTGGTCTCAGGTGTGAGTATAGAGTCCATGTTGTCCTCTGTATTTGGTTGTTCTTGCTTGCTATATAAACTGTGATTGATTTCCTTGCTTTCCCCTTCTCCTTCTCAGCTTCCTTTCTTCCCATCGTAATTTCCTATTTCCTAAATTCTCAGGCTGGGAGCTAAGGCCCTGGTTGTTGGCTTTGTGTGCTGTAGCATCTGGGTGTCTAGACTTAGGCCAAGGCCAGGATTCTCAGTGTTTCTCCTGAGTTACCCTGAGGCTCACAGAGTAAGCAGTGGGGGAGGGGTGGTCTGGCTGCTTCAGATTTCTGCCTTTATGTCCCTGGGCTACAAGCTCAGGCAGGCTTAGCAGGTGGCAGGTTGGCTGTGCTGATGTCTTCAGATTCCCCTGGTAGTGCTCAGGTCCACCTGGCCTTCTGTTGTTAGCACTTGCTGTCTCTAAACCCTGGGCTTTGGGCACTCTTGCCGGTCAGGTGAGGTGGGGCTTGTTGGGACCCTTCCAGCCCTTCACTTAAGACTCCTTACTGCCTCAGTTATGCCCTCTCAGTGACTCCTAAGCCTGAGTCTATTTTTGCTACTTGAGGATTTTACTCTGGGTGGGGCATTTATCTCTGGATTTTCTAGGTTAGGGAGGGGGAATTGGAGCAGCTAGTGTTTACGTTGCCATCCTGGCCCCTGGAAAACCAGGCAGGTGATTTTTAAACTTCCAGGCTGTAGGCTGATAGCCCCAGGAGAAGCTGCTGTCTCTGCTTGGGGCCCTGTGATTTCTTTTACCCAGGTCCTAAGGATCCTCCCTTCCAGTGGTGAGATGTTTGTGAGATGGCTGCGAATCACCTTTGGAGTGGGTTAGTCTGCTGGCTGGGGCTCCTTCTCTCTCTGCTGTAGTCTGCTCTCTAGCCTGGGCTGGTACTCTGCATTTTCCCTGTCCCGACCTACGTGGGCATTTTCCTGGGCTGTATTCTGCCATGCTCTGTCTCCCAGTGGATTCTGACACTCTGAAATTCATTCATATTCACTTTTTAAAATTTAGTGACGGGATTCTTGGAGAAGCTTAGAAAAGTTACTGTTTCCATTCCCTTGTTACTGCTTCCATTCCTTGAAACATTTTAAGAAAAAAAATAGAACTCTAGAGATCATTTCCTTCTCCAGTACCCCAAACAACAGAACTGCAGGATAACAAGAGCATAGAGTAACAGCAAAGAGACCAGTAAGAAAGTTCTTTCTAAATGTATACAAAGAGTCAAAGGTAAAACTGGTAGTCTAGTTGAGATAACAATGAAGTAGTGGGCATGAGTCATTATGAATATAACCTGTTGATATCCTGCTTATAGGTGAATCAAATGTGTGTGTGTGTGTGTGTGTGTGTGTGCGTGCGCGTGTGTTCAATATAATGCATGTGTTTATTATAACATGGAATGGTATAAGAATGGGGTGGGGAGAGAGGAAGAGAGGAATTTGTGCCTGGGTCTAATCTAGCAGTAGTAATAAGGGAAAGGTGATCTCTGTGGGTTCAGAAAGTAAATTGCCTAGAGTGGAATAGGAAGGAAGGCACACATTCATTGTTGGTGGAACTGTAAAATGGTACAACCATTTTTGGAAAGCAATTTAGAATTAAGGAAATAGGGAGAAATAAAGTGACTAAAATGTTTATACCCTTTTAACCAGAGACCCCATTACTGGACTTAGGTTCCAAGAAAGCCTTTGATAGACAAAAAAGAAAGTTCCCATATACACCAAAATATTTATAGCATCACTTTTTGTGATTGCTAAGAATTGGAAACAAAGTAAATCAATTTCAATTGGGAAATGGCCAAATGAATGGTGGTACATGAATATAACAGAGTATTATTGGGCCATAAGAAATAGTGTGTGTGATGAATCTGAACTGATACAGAATGAAATATGGAAAGCCAGAAAAACAATATACACAGTAACTACAGAAATGTAAATGGAAAGAACAATTACATACCAAAAAGTCAAAAGAAAATGTAATAAAATAGTGAAGATGAAGCAGAACTCAGTTGAAAAGATATGAGCGGCTACCCACAACCCACTCCTCTGTGAAGGTGGGAGGTCCACAGATACTACACATCATTCATATTTTCAGAGTTTTTCAATATATCAAGCTGTTGTGCTGATTTTTCCCTCTCTGAAACATACTATTTCTTATTAGGATGGCTCTCTGGGAGTGGATGGAGAAGGGATACTTGTTATAACTCTTATGATATAAGCAGCAGAAGTCATAAAATAAAAAATTATTTTAAACGTTGTTAATATTAATCAAAAGAGATTATGTTTGATTTAGGGAGCAATAGGGAGGCACTGGAGCTTCTTGAGTAGGGGGCATAGGGTAACATGGTCAGATGTATGCTTTAAAAAATGAAGCTGCCCAATGATATAGTAATTCATATAGTAGTTTGTTTTATCTCAGCTTCCAAAATAATGTCATAGAACTTCAGAAGCAGAAGTAGGGTTCAGGGGGAGGAAAGTTGTAACACCATTGAACTTTGCACTTTTCAGACTACTTCTGGAGAAGTTCATTCAGGTCTGGTTGCCCTCTTTGAGAATGGACCTTGGTAAATTGAGTCATGTTTTAAGCAGAATGAGCACGTGGAAAGAGGGATAGAGACTGCCATATGAAGATGACTTGAAGGAAGAGGATATGTGTAACTCGGAGGCAGAGGAATAAAGACTTGGGCAAAGATATGACAGATCTTTAGAGACTCAAAGGGTTGTCCTGTGGACAATGGGATTAGACTTCATCAGGTTTGCTCAACTGGGGTCAGAACTAACACCAAAGGTGAATGTTATAGGGGAGAATATTTGGGTTTCAGAAAAGCAAACACTTCCTCACACTGAGTGCTGTCCTACTTTGTAATGATCTGCCTCAAGGAGCACTTTACTGTTGACCTGTAAATAGAGATTACAGTGTGATGAGCAGAATCCATGATCTAGGCAAAGATTAGATTAGATGACCTCAAAGGGCTGTTCCAACTTTGAGATCAGAGTTATTGGAATAGGCTCTCAGTTCTCACCTGCTTGAGCATCTTGTCATTTTTTAGGTTACACAAATCCAAATATTAGAAGGCAAGAAGCACTTTACCACCCTATCCCCTAAATGAAAATAAGAACAACCCTTCCAAATGTCACCAACATATGTGAAGAAAGGGCAGATCTAATGTAGAGTGTGTAACATTGTGCTAATTATTCCAATAATAAGTATTATTCATACTGCGTCAAATGGGCACCATTTCTTTCACATAAACTAATAATATCTGACATTTACAATTGAAAGAGCTGTGATATCGTTGGCATGGAAAGCTTTTAGTGGGAGCACTCTCTTCACCAACACAGATTGCTCCTCATTATAACTTATTGTAATGTAATACCAAGCAAAGGCAACTTCCCAGGTTCAAAATACCAGCATAGGTGCTCTCTATTTTATTTAGTGACAAACCAAGAACAGAGAAGATCAAAACATGACATCATTCAAAGTACAGCATTTACTAAGCTTGATTAAATAATCTCCAAGGCCTACCCCACCCCAGGACTTTCCAATC
>NW_027187245.1:1808208-1858095 GCF_028583685.1 Petaurus breviceps papuanus
TATCTCATACAGAAGAGGCAAGGGAAAATGGTTACAATGGAGGGGAACAATAGGAAGGCAAAAGGGAATGGGTCAACCTTATTCTCAATGAATTTGGGTTAGGGAGGGAATAAAATACACAATAAATAGGATATCTCACCCTACGGGAGAGTAGGAGGGGGATGGGATGAGAGGGGTGATGATGGAAGGGAGGGTAGGCTGTGGGGCAGGGAAGGTGGAAGCACCCACTTTTGAAAAGGGACAGGATCAAAGTAGAGAATATAGAACAAGTGGAAGGTGGGACAGGAGGGAAGAAAATATAGTCAGTTTTTTACAATATATCTACTATGTTATTGTTTTACATTAGCCACACATGTACAACCTATACTGAACTGCTTCTCTTCCCAGTAAGGGTGTGTGACAAGGAAGGAAGGGAATGAATCTGGAATTCAAAGTTTTAAAATCAAATATTCAAATATATATATGTATATGTGTGTATATATATATATATTATTAATACCATATTACCTGTAATCAGGAAATAAGATATACACTCACTGAGGCATAGAGACCCACTGGAAAAGTTGAAAGGGGTATGGGAGAAAAGATGGAAGACAGCAGATTGGAGAAGGGGATATCCTGTGGGACTGCTATATTGGGGCGGTGGGTAGGAGAAAAATGGGGAGAAAATTTGTAACTCAAAATCTGGCAGAAACGAATGATGTAAATCAGAAGTTAATAAAGCATTAAAATAAAGAAAAAGAAATAAATAAAGAGAAATGAGGATGAAAGGCCTGGTAGTGCAGGGTCTTGATTGATAGTTTCAGTTGGTAGTTTTGATTTTAGCTTTAAGGTTTTGGGGAACTCCAGAAGCTTATGGATTGGGGAAATGGCATGATGAAAGCAGGATTTCAGGATGGTGAATGCAGCCACAGGATGAATTGGTGAAGAACTCAGTTAGGAGGGAACTAACAAGCCCATGGGTAGGGTAGGGGCAGTGAGGATGGCTAAAGGAGACATTTAGAGGATAAAGCAATAGGATTTGGTAAGTGATCTGTTTTGGAGAACAGGGGAGTTAGATAACTTTAAGGTTTTGAACTTGGAGTATAATTGATGTAATTATTATTTGGATGCTGTAATAATAGCTGATATAACATGGCTCTTGAAAAGGCTGATGGGATGGAATAAAGGCCTCAGGTAGGGAGGAGATGGCAAAGGAGGCTATAGAAGACCTCCACAATCCTACTGGGGGTATCTTCAGTTTGCGTTAGGGTTTTTGTAGAAATGTTCTAAAGGTGTTGAGCAAGGTAGCTAAGTGTGGACAGTTGATCAAGACAGGAAGTGGGTAACAAATTAAGGCTTGGTATCTTGGCAGGGTGAGTTGCAAGGGGTACTCAACATAATGAGCAAGCACGGCATGTGGGCAGTCTGCATCAGCAGGTAGTGAAAAGACCAGTAAGAACAATAATGTGCTGTCTCCTTATTCCAGGAGACAGCAAAGGTCATGGGAACTTTGTAGTGATTTGCATAGTCTGGGCTGTTTCTCTGAATGAGGATTGTCTCGAAAGAATGGAAGAAGGATGATTTGAATCTAACTTCTGGAAGGACAGAAGTAGATGAGTGAGAAGCAGGGTATAAAAAGACCAATGCTCCTTTGACAGTCTAGAATATACAAATATAATAAGGATAAACATAAACTCCAATGCTTGGGTTCAAAAGCTCAACATCCCCAATATAGGACTGAGCAGGTATGGCAAAAATTTTTTTTTGTGAAAAGGATCATGGGAGTTCAGTGACCTGCAAGCTGATCTGGCAGCCCAAAAGGCTAATGCAATATTAGGGTGCATTAAGAGGAGGGGCACAGCCTTTCCTTTTCTGTGCTGCGGCTGCAGCCATGAGTATGCTCAGGCTTCAGAAGAAGCTTGCCTCTAGTGTCCTTCGATGTGGAGAGAAGAAGGTATGGCTTGACCCCAATGAGACCAATGAAATTGCCAATACCAATTCCCACCAGTATATCCGGAAGCTGATTAAAGATGGGCTTATCATCCAGAAGCCCGTTACTGTGCACCAGATGCCGAAAAAATACTCTGGCTTGAAGGAAGGGCAGGCACATGGGTACTGGTAAGAGAAAGGGTACTGCCAAAGTTTGTATGCCTGAGAAGGAGACCTAGATGAAGCAAATGAGGATTCTTCACTGTCTGCTTCTAAGATATCGTGAATCCAAAAAGATTGACCACCACATGTACCACAGCCTGTACTTGAAGGTGAAGGGAAATGTGTTCAAGGATAAGCGAATCCTGATGGAGCACATTCATAAACTAAAGGCAGGCAAGGCCTGGAAGAAGCTCTTGGATGACCAGGCTGAAGCTCGAAGTTCTAAGACTAAAGAAGCATGAAAGCATCGGGAAGAGAGTCTGCAGGCTAAGAAAGAGGAGATCATCAAGACTTTGTCCAAAGAGAAGGAGACTAAAAAATGATCTTCCCCTATCTCCTCTGTACATAGCACCCTTCTATTTGGCATATGCAATAAAAATGGACAACTGTCAAAAAAAAGAGGAGGGGCACAGACTACCCATTGCATACAAAGAGCCCCAAACTGACTACCATACCCTAAGTGTAGTCTGACTGGGCCAGGGACAGTAAGACTTTGTTTCTCTAATTTTGTGCCCTTTGACCCTCTTAATGCTGCTCCCTCTCCTATTCTCTGTCTGCCCTCTGGGGCAAACAGAAGTTGAATCCTCCTTCAGCATCACAAGCCCTACATCTGGACCATTGTGGTCACTTATGAATGTAGTACACCTATGTTTCAACAATGAGATTGATGAGCTGTGTTGTGTCTATAGGAAGGTGATCAGTTCAGTATGGGGCCAGGGGACCATGTCATCCCATTATCATTATATATTGTTTAACCTCGAAAAGTAAATATTTAGGGGAGTATATGATCGTTCTCATCAAGCATTTAAAAGATTGTGATGCTGAAGAAGGATTTGACTTCTGCTTGGCCCCAGAGGTCAAAACTAGATCTCAGTTACAGAATGGTGATTGTAAAGGTGCCCTGCAGCTGTCTAGTTCAGCTCGTACACCTAAGGATACATATACCATTATAACTTATCTGACAGGTGTTCATCCAGATTCTGCTTGAAAGAACCCACCAACTCTCTGCAAAGTCTACTGGACTTTTTTACAATTCTGATTGTTTTCGCGACATTAAGCCCAAATTGGCTGCTTTAGGAATTGCACCCATTATTTCTGGCTCTGCCCTCTGGGGCCAAACAGAACAGCTGCAAGCCCTTCTCCACATGGTGCTCTTTCAAATAACTTGAACATAGCTATCATTTCCCATCTTAGTCTTCTTGCCTCTGGGGTAAACATGCCCAGTCATTTCCACCAACTCCCATCTTGCTAAAAGTACTTTGCTGTATTGGCGAGGGTCCTGTAGGCACGCTCCAGGTTACCTGTGTCCTAAACTGTGGAAACCAGAGCTAAGCATGCTACTCTGGATGAGGTCTGACAGGGACAGACCATGATGGGACTCTCACTTTTCGGTTCCTGGAAGCCACACCTTCCTTAATGCAGCTAAAGATCTCATTGGTTTTATTGGCATGTGCATCACGCCCATGACACAAATTGAGTTTATATTCCACTCAGACCTCCAAATTCTTTTCAGAACTGATGTCTATCCGTGCCTCTTCCATATTATGTTTGTGGAGTTGGCTTTTTATCTCAAAAGTGCAAGATTTTGCATGTCTCCTTATTGAAGTTCATCTTACTGGCCTCAGCCCAATATTCTTGCTTCAGTATCTCTTTTGGATCCTACCTCTATCATCTTTTTATTAGCTATCCCTCCCAGATTTGTATCAACTCCAAATTTGAGGAGCATACCCACTATTCATTTAGCCAGGTCGTTGATCAGAACACTAGACAGCATGGTGTTCTCCACTGGAGATATCCTTCCACATTGACTTTGAATTGAAAGGAAAAAACTCTGAATCCAGTGACCCAATCTCTTTGACATCCATTTCTTTTTACTTTTTATCATCTAACCTGCTTCTCTCTATCTTCTCCAGAAGAATCGAGGTCAAATTACATGCATACCATTCTCTTCATCTACTAGTTTAGTAAACTTGTACAAAAAGGAAATAAGATTAGAGTGGAAAGACCTGTTCTTGATCAAGCCATGATGGCTCTTTGCTGCTGTTGCTTCCTTTTCTAGGTGTTTGCCAGTCATCTCTTGAATATCTTCTTAAAATTTCCCTTGTATCAAAACCCACCTTACTGGACTATAGTTTGTAAACTGTCTGCCTGCCCCCCTTATTTTTTCTCCAAATATTGGGACATTTGCCCTCCTCCCATCTTTTGGTACCCCTCCTATTTTCCATAATTTTTCAGATATCTCTGACAGTGGCTCAAAAATCCCATCTACCAATTCTTTCAGTAGCCAAAGATATGCTCCCCCGGGGCCAGGTGACTTTAATTCATCATGACCAACTTAAGTGTTCTCTCACCTTTTCCTTACTTAGCTTGGGCATCTCCCTGTCATTCATTTTTTGTCTAGCCCTTTTTTTTGCTTTTTGGAGAGGGGAGGGCAGGGCAATTGTGGTTAAGTGACTTGCCCAAGGTGACATGGCTAGTTTTTGTGTTAAGTGTCTGAGGCCGGATTTGAACGTAGGTCCTCCTGACTCCAGGGCCGGTGCTCTATTCACTGCACCACCTAGCCACCTACCCTGTCTTGCTTTTTCTAATGTAAAGAGTATTCTCATTGGCAGAGAAAACAGAAAGAAAATTAGAATGAATCAGTTCTGCTTTCATTCTTTTGTCAATTGTTCTCCTCCACCCCACGTGGAGATCCTCTTGCTGCTTTTAGCTTCTGTTTTCTCCCAATGTAGCTGTTTTGAAAAAGCCCTCTTTGCTGCCCCTTGCTTCCTTCACCAACCTCATTTCATTTTGAACTTTGGCATTTCTGAAACTTTTTATAGATTCACGTCACATCCTTTTATCCATCTTATTTGTTTTTTTCATTTGGCCTTGCTTCTGTCTCCTGTCTTTAAAAAAATGTTCAGTGAGTCCCCTGTGTATTGATGTTAGTCACCAGGCCATTCCATTTTCCTTCCTTGTTGGAACAGTCTCCATTTGTGTCTCAAGCATCATCTATACCTCCTGAGATTTTACCTTTCCTATTTCTTTTGAATGAAATATTCCCGTCCCTAGCCCTATGTTGACTCTTACCAAGTCCCAATGTTACCAAGTCCCAGTAGAGTTTGTTCCCTTGCATTAGAAACTCTAGTTCAGGGGTAGGAAACTTCCAGCCTTGAGGCCACATGTGGCCCTCTAGGTCCTCAAGTGCAGCCCTTTGACTAAAGCCAAACTTCACAGAACAAATTTTGGGTTTGTTTGTGAAGTTTGGATTCACTCAAAGGGCCTTACTTGAGGACTTAGAGGGCCACATGTGGCCTCGAGGCCACAGGTTTCCCAACCCTGTTCTAGTTCTTGCTTATTTTCTATACTTGGGGCACTTGCTTATATACACTTGAGTAATGGATGGCAGTTACCAATGTCCATTTTGGTTCATTGCAAAGGAAAACTTTCTAAAAATAAGAGCCATCCCAAAGTGGAATGGGCTGCCTCGGGAGGGAGTTAATTACCCTTCACTTGACATCTTTCCACAGAGGCTGAGCGACATCTTATTGGCTAAGAGGGAATTTTTGGTCAGGTGAATGATAGACTAGCTGCCCTTGAGGTTTCTGTGAAATTTAGAAGTGGAAAGGAGAGACACTGAAGACAGTATGGAGTGATTTATCAGAAAGGAGCCAGGTAAGTTTTATTTATAAAACCTAAAAGAAAATGGCATACCTATCTTGACAAAAAAAAAAAAAACCAAGTTTGGGCAGCATGTGTGATGGCAGAAAGAAAACTCCCTGCAATTCTCCATATGTTGTGTGAGTTTTAAAACATTTCCTTCCATTCCTCTAGCTTTTATTTACATAGAAACCTCCCCCCTCCTCCAACTGGGTGTAAGATTGTGCCCAGTGAGCATCTGGTCCCTTCGATTTTTCTCTCCCTCTGTGAAGGAGTCGGGAGCCTGCCCTGTGTCTAACAACACAAATTGAGCTTGGGTAAAAGGGATAGATCATTGGGAGGATGGGAAGAATGGTGGGAGAAAGGGCTGCCTCAGGCAACTGAGGCTGCTGGGCAATTGTTGGGCATCCATCCTCCTCATGCTCTCCATGGGGCCCTAGCCTTGCCAAGTGACTCCTCCAACATATAGTAATATATCACTGAAAATGGATCTGCTATCGAGGACTCAAGTAGACTTCTAGCTTGTATGTTTCATTTTAAATAGAAGCAAGTTCCTCTGGGAACAGTGTTGGCTACACTAATGAGCGTGGTATAAAGGAGTTAATCATCATCTTACTGCTAATTGTTCCTTTTTTCAGATTTCAATTCTACTTGTTTCCCAGGGAAGATTTTTTCCATGTAATGAACACTCTTGGAAACAGACCAAATCCCAAGTCCTAGAGAGCCATTGAGCTCTCTAAAAGGTGGTGGTGGTGGTGGTGTGAAACTAAGGGAGTGCTTCCTACAGCCCATACATGCATACGGTGCCATTCCCCAACAAGAGCTGAGATTATGATTACAAGCTCCTGTGCCAGGGATTATGGGGACTGTGCATCTTAATGGGGCATCATCCCTTACCACAGCAAGCTTCTGTCCAGTAGCAAGGTTAATTCACAAGTACAAAGACACACAGGGACCATGGTATAAGAGAGGTATGGATGAGGGGTTAGTGTCTGAGGATTTGGGGAAAATCACTAGAGGCTCAGGATGGAAGGGCATGGAAGGCTTTGTTGAAGAGTTGGCCTTGGTGCTCAAGAGCTTGAAGGCTCTGTAGCTCCTAAAGGATGGGACAGAAATCATTTCTTATGAAGCTTACTGTTTGAGGAGTCCTAGAAGCAAGAGCATGTCAAGTGAACAGCTGCTGGCCCAGTCTGACAGGAGTAGAGGGTGTATATAAATCCCACTGGGAGGTTCTTCTTTGGTCATATTGGGGAGGACTTTAAATGCCAGATCAAAGAGCTGAAATTTAACCTACTAAGCAAAGGCGTATAATTGAGCATTGTGGGTCTGAGGAAGCATGTGATCCCAGTTGGACATTAGGCAGACCAAAGATCTCAAGCTGGGAGTGACCAAAGCAACCAGTTAGTAGAATTTCTTCATTTCCAGATTAGCAATCTAACACTTAGAAAGAAATGACTTGCCCAGGGTCGTACCTCAAGTTGCAGATCAAGGATCTAAACCCAGGTACTGTCACTTCAAATATAGCATTCCACAGTACCACACTGTCTCAATTTCTGGTGACAGTGTAGATGGCAAATGGGAAGCAGGAGAAAATAGAGTTAGGAAGGCCAGGTATGAGGCTGAGCTTACCTGTTCAGCACTCCCCTCTTGTTCTTTTTCCAGCCCTTACTTAACCTGTACCACCAAATCGTCCTGTCCACCCAGCTCAGCCTTCAACCTTGAACACTCTTGATTCCCTGCTTGTTCTCCCAGGTTCCTCAAAGGGTTCCTTCCTTTGTAAATCCTGTTATTCCCAGGGGGAAAGGAATATTTCTGAAATACCTGTCCCTGGAACTAAGTTGTTTGGAAAATACATACTTTCTTCCCAGTTAGAAATAATTCTTTATATACTATGAAATTAAGAAGACATTATTTGCTGCAGTTTAAATTAAAAGGGGTGGCAACTCAGTGCAGTGGATCTGAAATCAGACGACAAATTTTCAGATGGCAACTATGTCACCACTTGTGTGACCTTGAGATAATTCATCCCCCCCTCTTGGCCTCAGTTTCCTGCTCTGTAAAATGAATGGTGTCATGCTAGATGGCCTCTAAGGTCCCATCCAGCTCTAAGCCTATGATCCTGTGCAATCTGTTTGGGAGGCAGAAAGCATATGAAAAAGCTGTGCGTGGGGAATAAAAAGGGATAAACAGGCAAAGGGAGGAAGAAGCTGGCAGTTTCATGATTTCCTAATGGCTTACCTCCAAAATAAGTGTAAATAGAAGTCATTTCATCTCCTCTCTGAGGGGCTGGTCTGAGGAGTTCATGTCTTGTGGGATTCTTGCCTTAATATTGCATGATTACAATGTAAGCTTTTCAGAGTCACTGCCCTGTTCTGAGCAGCTTGGATGATTATGATGGAGGACATTATTTGCATTAGGAAAGGCAGTTTCTCCAGAGCAATATGGTGATGGCAAACCAAAGCTCTGAATGGACACTCATTTCAGCAGTGCATGTCTGTGCAATCTGCATAGACAAGATGGTGTCTGAGGGAAGCATTTCTGCTCTGCTAGCCACATTTGGAGGATAAGAGGAATCCAGGCTCTCACTCAGTGAAGCAGATTCACATTACCTGAAATACTGAAAGGATTAGCTGCAGAAAGACTTATGAGGAGCAGCACACCTAAACATACTTGTATAATTTCCAATTTGGAGAAATACATGAATATCAATTTGGGGATTCCATTGGCACATAGATTTATAGGTGAAATGAACCTTCAGAGTCATCAAGTCCAGCTGCTTCCATTGTTTTCCAGTTGAGGAAACTGAGACCAAGAGAGATTAAGTGACTTGCTCAACATCACAGGTAGTAAGTGATAGAAGTGGCAGTTGAACCCAAGTTTTCTAATTACAAAGCTCTTGTGTTTTGCAATATTCCTTTGTAGCTCAAAGGGGATTTGAGCTAGCTAGGATTTCAAGAAACAGAGACTATGTTGTGCACTCAGTTACATAAGTCAGGCTTTATCAAATAAACATATAAGCTGAAGGACATGGTTTAGTGCAAAGAGCTTTGCATTTGAACTCTGAGAACTCATATTCAAATCCTCCCTGTGTGCCTTGGATTGTGTGGAGCTGAAAGAGAAGAGAATTATCAAGAAGAACGTTATAAAGAAGGGTTGTCCAAATGTAATCCCTCTTTCTTCCCAATTATTTGGAGCGCTTGAGATAATGGGAGTAGGGTGGGGAGAGACACCAACCTTCAAAACAATTAAGTATCTCATGGAAATTTTTGAGGATAAATTGGCCCTGTCAAATGAGAGCTTAGCAACCATCACGTAAAGTGATGCACAGCTCCAGCAAGACAATGGGAGCAGAGCTCTCAGACGTGTAACAGTAAAAAGCCATTCGAGTTCCCAGCGATTGGGACCTTCTTGTGCCATTTGGTGGGAGTGAGGGACTGGGAGCGGGGCATCTCACTTCCAGCGAGGCCCATCTGTTCTGTCCCATAGTTGTGAGGCCTGAATGACCTGTGCTTTGTCTTTCCACAGTGTCTGGAGATGGAGGAGGAGAGGCACAAGGGGGCTCAGCACAAAGGGCTGACCCCAGAAATCAGAGTTGCACATGTATGTGTGAATTACCTCTTGGCCCTTGTTTTCTCATCTTCTGTGATTTGGGACAGTTTGTTAAGCACTGGAGGCTTTAGATGGATGTTTTTGGAGGTAGATTCACTCCTGTGCTCTCAGCTGTTCCAAATCCCCAAATGAAACTCTTTTTATGCCTTTTTTTTTCTTTTCATTTTCATCCAAAAAGTCCATTTCCCTTTGTCATGAGCAGTAGAAAGGTACTGTGAGAGCAGCAGTCCGCATACAGCCTGCTGTTCTTGATTGAAAAGGTTGCCTGAAAATGATCTACAGGAAGAGGTGGGGGGCACCTGTGGGTGGGGCTGCTGCACATCACATGGAGCGTTTGGGGGGGGTTATTTGGGGTTAATGTGTTGAGTAGTTTGGATGATTTTTATTCTCTTTTCTTAATGACAGTGGTTCTCTAGGAGAATGATAAGGAGACAAGGGGAGATGTAGGAAATATTAAAGCAAAAGATACTAAACTGTATTAAAAATCATGTGGAAGAAACAGATTCTCAGAGTTGAAAGGGACCTCCAAAGTCAAGTAGCCTGACCTATACCAGAATGATAGGCCTGGGTTTACATTTGCCCTTCTTTAGTTTGTCCAGTAGAAAGTGCTTTAGTTCAAGATTCAGAGGAACTGGGTTAAAATCTCACCATGATAGTCATTACTTCTGTGACCTTGGGTAAGTTACTTAACTTCTCCAAGGGCCTCAATTTATTCATCTGTTAAATGAGGAGAATGGACTTGACATCTTCTGAAGTCCTTCCCTGCTCTGTATGTACAATCCTCTGACCCCTCCAATAACATGTCTAACAAGTGCTCACCCACCTTCTGCTTGAAGGCCTCTCGTGTGAAGTAGTTGCTACCTCCAAAGGCATTGTGGAAACCAAGAGGCAGCCCAACAGGAGGCAAGAATAGTCGCTCTTGTTTTTGTCTGTGTATCTGCAGTGCTGGGCATATCACCTGGCACAGAGTAGGCATCAAAAGGCTTATTGTGGATGGTGTAATCCTCTTTAGGGGTGTATACTTGTACTAGAAATAGTCACTGCAGGCTCCTCCACCCTTCACATCCTGATGGAAATAGCCCAGGACCCTGAACCAGAGCCCTTGGAAGAGCACCCCCTACAACTTCTGTTCCTTCTTTCAGCTTAGATTCTCTAGCCATTACTGAGATGAGCAGTCACCATGAAGAAGGGGCCAGCCATCATCAACATCACCACTACCAGCCAGTGACAACTGCTGCTGAAAATAGGTATGCCCAAGAGCCTCAGGAGTGGCAGAACCGAAGACCATGAGTCATGTTTCCAGTCTAAATCAGGTAAACACCATTGCGAAAATAGGACCTGGCCCTGCTTCTCTGGATGCCAGAGCCCATCCTACTTGGTAGGCAGAGTCACTGAAGACCAGAAAAGAAAGTTCTTCCCACCAGAGGCCTTGGCACTATTAAATAGTTCAGTATCAAAAAGAAATAATATTATTTTGATGGCAATGACATTAAAGAAGAGACATTACCATATGCTTCACCACTGTACCCTAAGGGCCATGGGACCTTTCCATCTGACTTAAAGCTAAAAATTTCTAAATGCATTGTCTTTCTTGTTAGAATGTGAGGGTCCTGAGAGCAAGATATTGTCTCTTCTTTCCTAGTTGCATCCCAAGTGTTCGTACATTTAGGACTTAAATGCTTCTTCATTTGTTCATATAACTCCTACCTTTTTCTGCTAACTGCCTGGATTTGAGTAAGTCACTCAATCCCCTGGAGGTTTAGTTTGCTCTAAAATCAAGGGAGGTCAATTAGATAACCTCTAAGGTCCCTTCCAACTTTATCTCCATGATTCTGTGACATTGGGTAGGGTGGTTTCCTTTTATTGGATTCCCATTTGTTTGGCCATGGAGTGGTGGGAATTGACCCACATGGCTTCTGAGGTCCCTTTCAGCTCTGAGATTTTGTGATTCTTCAAGCTGCTAACTTCCATTTACTTATTATCCCTGTCCCCCTATCCCCACATTGTTCTCTAGCAAATCTAATCTCTCAACACTCAGTGATCTCATCTATGCAAATGCTCCCTCCAAAGATGCAGATGTCTGCTTGCATGTCTGGTTTGTGTCCCACAAGGGTCTATCCACTGTTCTCATGGTCTTCCTGAATTCTCTTGAAATTGTACAGCTGGACATTATGAAGTTTACCTTCCAGTGAAATGCATGTGACTTGTACATTTGGATCTGTTTACTGATCCCACCTTTTCCTACAGTGGATTAGTCAGTCATCTAGTCTTTTCCACTTTGACTGTCACCAAAGAAGAGGCATGATGGCATGGTGGAATGAGTCTTTGATCCCTTACTTAGGGAACCTGATTTTGCCTCCCAGCTATGTTCTGCCTTGAGCCCAATTACCTGAAAGGAATTGCTTTGCTTCCCTTTGCCTCAGTTCTGTGTATGTTAAGTGAACTGAGATTGGACTAGACCCTGTCTAAGGCCCCTTCTTTATCTAAAGACGTGCCTTACTAAGTCCAGTCTGGTAAACGTAACTGAGTTTTATTCGACTGAGGAACTTGCCAGTCTTTGGAGTCAGCCTGGGTTGAGTATTAGTTTGGGTTTTATAGTAGTGTAAATGGGAGATTGTTGGAGGCTGTTACTGACTCCAAGACATAACCTGTTGACTATTTGGAAAAGCAATACCCCTTGACTGCTCAAAGTTCCCTTCAAGACTTTGCAAAGATCCAAATTAAGTTTGAGCTTTGGGAATCATGCTTACAGTACAATAGCTCATTTGGATGGGCTGCAATGGAAAGGTGTCTTCTCATTATGTGAACAGCAGGCATTGTCCCCCTGATGATTTCTATTTATTTCCCCCTTTGTCTCAGTGGCATGGCGGTTTAGGTAGGTTATGGAACAGCATGAAAAAGTCTTTCCAAGAGTCAGTGGTAGGTTGAACTGGGGCGCTCTCAATTTAGCTGGAGCAAGTGACAAAGAAGCTAGGAGCTGCTCCGTGCTTCTTGGGCTGCCCTGCATTTATGCCTCTGTGGTCACTTAATTCAGGGAAATGAAGTGATTTTGAAATTTTGCAAATGGTGCTGACAGATGTTTGGCCGTCAAAAGCAAAGCATTTGGGTTAATCCCAAATGAGAACCTTAACCCAAGTCTCTTTGCCACCTAAGAATGAGAATGGGAAGAGATTGAACATTTAAGTACCTACTGTGTGCCCAGCATAGTGCTAAGTAAATATTGTCTTAATTTGCAAAGGAGAAGAGGTGCTTACTCTTATAGGCTTGGTTGAGGTGATACAGTGAGTGACAGGGTCTGTTCTTGCCCCCAAGAGCCCCAGAGACAGGTCAACCCCTAGGCCAGACTTTGATTATGCTGGACAGAGCTTCAACAACCAGTAAATATGCCGATGGCAAATGGAGTTGGGGAAAGAGTGTGTGAGGGCATATTGGGCAGCCTGGGTATAGTTGGGACTCTCTTATGAGAGTCAAACTCTCTGCCCAGCAGGAGTTTGGGGCAGAAAGGTATGGAGAAAGGGACAGGCACCAGGAGAAGGGCACCATGGAGCGGCCAGGTGGCTCAGCGAGTAAGAGCACCGGCTCCAGTGTCGGGATGACCTGGGGATCAAATCCAAGCTTAGATACTCAGCACCACACCCAGAAATAACTGGCCGTGTAACCTTGAGCAAGTTACTTAACCCCAATTGCTTTAAAAAAAAAGAGGAGAAGGGCACCATAAAAAGACCTTGGGGAGAAAGGTGGCATTTTGCACTGCTGGAGGATCACAAGGTTAGAGTTGGGGGGCAGTGGTTATTGGATGGGAACAAATACCCCTTCTCATTGTGAGGCCCTGTGCAAAAAGCTTTATTTGCTCCAGGCTAGTTTCAGCGCCACAATGGGGTGCAGATAAACTGTATTTGATCACTATTCCTATCCTCTGCAAACCATGTCTACTATTGTAACTCTCTCCAAAACTGAGAATAAAGTCACCAGAGTTTCCATCTGCTGCTTTACCTTCTAAGGTAGTAGGACAGATTCAAGATTTAGCTCATGCTTGGGGATAAGGGAGGATTATGGTCATGTTTACAAGCCTGCAAATATTCAGATCAATTTAGGCTAGAGACGCATCCCAACATCACAAGGAAAATTAATTGGGAATGAATTTTTCTCTTGTTTGTGCTAGGCTTCATCTTAGGGCAGAATGCATATATCAGGGTGGGGAATCTGTAAAAATCAATCTATATTAAAATGGAAGACAAAGTTCTCAGCATGCTCACTCTGAAATGTGCTGCCATTCTCTCTTCACCTGGAGGCTTGCATATCTTTCCTCCTCCTTGCCTTTTAGTCCCCTTCCTGGGCCAGTCAGACCAAATCAGAGGTTGCTTAACAAATCTGTCACTCCTCCCAATGTTGGCAGCAGATGCCCAATCCAGGTTGGCAGAGCATTCTCTGTGGGCTCAGAGTCTCAAGCCCTGGCAAAGAGCTCTCTGGGAATGCTCTTTTTTGGCAGGGGGTAAAGAGGGATTTGGATCACTGGCACTTTGGGGGAGAAATGAAGCAGGGGAGGAAGGGAATGGACATCACAGAGGCAAATATCATCTGGAATGTTGCCCATCCTAGCAGGAGCTCTGGGGCCCAACATATGGTGGCAGAATTACCTCTGTACTATCTGACTGTAGGATATAATTTATCCAGTCTAAGGGTCTGCAGTGACAGAAGAGATTCAATGTTGAACATGCTCTGCATTGGAAAATAGAGGCAAGGCATCCCCAAATGCAGAGCCATGTAGAGAAGTCGCTGTCCATAGTGCTAGCCTTGGGTCTTCACTCTGGTTGAAATGTCATTTTATGTGACTCTCTCCTAGTTGTTTTCTAGGTTGGGATAGCATCCATCAGTGCAGATGGACAGTGGGAGGATCCTGGCTTTGGATATTGGAGGCTAGAGGTGAAAGGGAGGAGATGCTTATTCGATTTGGTCCTTCCATCTCTCATTTCTGCACCTCTGTATAGGATATTCTCTGTGACTACTACCCCTCTTTACCTCTGCCTCTCAGAATTCCTAATTCCACTCATATGTAGCAGGGGGAAGTGAGAACTGCTTGGCATTCTTGGATTTGTAGTTCATAGGGACACAAATTTCCCTTTTGATACCCAAGGTATTAGGTAAGGCTCAGGTCAAGGGTTGTGATTCCTTAATTCTGGTTGGTCACTCCCCGCCATGTGGAATGATTTTGTTTGTATGTTATATCTTTTGATCTGCCTACATATTATTTTCCTCCCAGTAGAATGTAAGCTCTTTGAGGGCTTGAGGGCAGGGAGTGTTACAATGTCTTTGTGTCCTTGGTCACTGGTACATAGTAGACATAGTAGGTAACAAAATACTTTTTGGATTAAATTGGATAATTTCCAGAAATTCAAAAGTGGAGATTAAAGAATCATGAATTTACAAGACAAATTTGCTAAAAGGTAATGAAATTTGACTGCTAGTACTCTAGAAAGTCACAGAAAATCACCGGAATGCCCTCAGGAATGTTTTGTAATGTCTTTATAATTTCTTAATGGTAATTCAGTAGCCTAAATGAAGTCTTTTTCTTGTTTACAATAAACAGTGATCACTGGTTGTTTATCCTCTAAGGATACTGAAACCTAGACTTCATGACATATTCCAAGTTAAGCTAACTCTGGGCTTGGAGTGGGGAAGGTACCTGATCCTGCTCCACCCCAGGAGGACTTGAGCCAGCTCGTGTGATGCTCCAGCAAGAAGGAGCACACCTAGCAACATGTGAAATGCCTTCATTTCAAGCCATAGGAGGGCTGAAAGATGGCGGCATCTGTAGTACTCTTTTGCTTATTTGTCTTTCTTTCTTTCTTTTTTTTTAAGCAATCAGAGTTAAGTAACTTGCTCAAGGTTACACAGCCAGGTGTCTCTGGGTGGGTGCTAAGTGTCTGAGCCCGGGATTCGATCTCCAGGTCAGTCTGACACTGGAGCAGGTGCTCTTACTCGCTGTGCTACCTGGCCGCCCCTTATTTGTCTTTCTTAATTAAACTAGAATGGAGACAAGTAGATCTTCTAGTTGTGTCTATGTGACATAGCATTTCCTGTTGCCATGTGAGAAGAAAACTGGGTTTAGGAGCAGAGGACATGGGTTAAAATTCTTGCTTAGCCAGTTGCTTAGTACTTCGACCAGTCACTTTACTTCTCAGCCTCAGTTTCTTCAACTGTAAAATGAGGAATTTAAATCAGATGACCTTAAAGGTCCTTTTGTGATTTAAATCTATAATCCTATGAGTTGTGTGACCCTGGTCAAGACTCTGCTTTTCTTGGCTTCAATTTCCTAAATAAAAAACCAAGAGGCTATCCCTTCTTGCCCTGAATCCATGATCTTTGGGCCCTGATGCCTGGGGTGCCCTCCCTCTTCACCTCTACTTCTTAGAATCTTTGTTTCCCTATATGGCTCATCTCGGATACCATACATCTCATAATGTCTCAGGGTAAAATGTTTGCCTTCTCCCCAATTTGTTGAGCAGTTTTCTTACTGTTCTATCAAGGTGACATTTAATTTAGGAACGGAACATGTCCCAAGTACACTGAGCAAAAACAAATTGTGCTTTTTCTTTAAGGACTTGGGTCCATGATGTGACAGACAAATGGAATTATGTGATGACCCTCTCTTGCCCCCAGAATATGGCCCTGCCACTTTCCATTGGCGATTTAATGTTCCAAGAGCTGTGCCCACAACCTTGATCCAATAAAGTTTTAGAAACCATATGTGTATTTTCTTCTCTGATATGCTTTCACCTCCTGTAGTACTCACCTAAGGAAATTGTAGCAGTGTCAATGATTGACTTGGAGGAATCTCCAAAAAAGTGTTTAGGGTGATTATCAAAGGGAACAATAAAAGTTTACATCATAACACCAAGTTGAAAATCAGCTTTTGCATAAGCTACTTTGCATTAAATGAGCACTGGCAAAAAATCTTGTCTCATTCTTTCCTATCACTTCCATGAAATATTGCTGACATTACTTCTGATAAAACATTTTCTACTTTGGATTCTCCAGAGTCAAGCCAAGAACTTGAGCTTTTTCAACAACAGGCATGTATCACATTTTGCAGTGAGGCAAGAAGGTTGGCAGTCTTTGGGCACAATTTTCCTGTGTGAGTGTTGCTCGATAGCATGAGTGATTGCTCTGTAACAAAGACTCATTTGTTGTATGAATTAATCAGGATATGCAGATGGCAACATTTTAAATATCGAGATGTTGTCTCTCCAAGAAGTCTGGTCATCCATTGCTAATCATATTCTTTCTTTTTTTCCATTTAAGAAAATTAAACCAAATGTCACCCACGTCATTGAGCACACAACGGGGGAGTCTAAGCAGACTTAAAACAAAATTTCAGAGTAAAATTATCTCAAAGCAGGTCCAAAAGAATTTAGATTATTTGGAAGATGGTTATTTATCACTTCCAATTCATGTTCTCTGTGAGAATATGATAAATGACACATTGGACCACATCCTGGCACATCCAGTCCAATACCTATTCTATCTCTCCCTCTCTGCTCAACTTTCCTCCTCTTCCTCTTCTCTCCCCCTACTTCTATTTCTTCTTCTTTTTCTTCTCCCTCTTCTCCCCTTCCCAGAGGATAAGAAATTCTAGTTTCTATCAATTGCTTAATATTTGATCCTGATAATTTTAGTAACTTTTGCTTTACACTTTCTCAGATGGGGCAAAACCAACCGATAAGAATTCAAGTAAAAGTCATAATGGCTGATTGAGCTCCTCCACATGTAGGCATTTAGACATAAATGATTGCTGGCCTCATTTTCTGATCCCTGTCTACAGGACTTCTCACCTCTAGAGGATAACTGCAAATTCTGTGTAACCTAGGGGTCTCAGATTGGGAGCACCTCTCTCAAGATGGGCATGTTTTAGCTCCCTCCAATAATGTGATGAGAAGAGATGACCTAGGGTAGTGGAAAGGGTGTTTGATAGATAGCCACAAGGCCACAATTCAGCTTTCCCTCTGACACTGTATGACCATGAGCAAGTCATTTTATTTCTCTAGGGTATAGTTTTCTCTTCTTTAAAGTCAGAATGTAAGAATTTGCATTGCTTATTTTCCAGGGTTGCTGAGAGAAAATAATTTTGTAAAATTTAAAGTGTAAAAATCAGAATTCATTACTAATGTTCTCTTATACCATCCATTTCAGAAGGATTTACTAAGCGCCTACTGTGTGCCAGGTACAGGAGATACAAAGACAAAAACCAAATAGCCCCTGGCCTCAGCAAGCTGATGTTGTGCTATTAACTAGAAAGGATATATGCAATAATTAGGAGAGGGATAAAATGGCAAGCCTTAAGCCCTGCTGGAGCTAGCCTCAAGGGCAAGGTTTGAAGGAAGCCAGTGATTGCAAGAGGCAGGCATGAGCAGGGGAGGATGTTTTTACATGATTTCTCTTTCAGCATTTTAGTCCAGACCTTCCCTTACATTCTTCCAGTTGGCAAGCCTATGTCTTTTCTTGGATTCTGATGGGATGACTTAGCTTTATTTTCTATCCATTGTGCTTGAGGTCATCAGCTAGTCATTTAACAAGCATTTATTAAGATCTTGCTCTGAGCTCTATTCAGATCCCTGCTACAATTCCTCTTTCATATGACTTCATGGGCCAGCACATGCATACCTTTCAAAATGTGGCAATTCCAGTCTAGAAACTTAGAATTGGAAGAGACATTTGGTGTCCTCCAATCCAGCCCTGAGCTAGAATATGACTCCCTTGGACAGCCTTCCTCAGAAAGGTTTCTTGTGTTCCAAGGCCAGTAAAGGCAAATTCTTCTCAAGGCAGCAGCACCCTGGGAACATCATTGCTAGTTAGGAGGTTACCCCTTTTACTGAGGCAACATCTCCTTCTTTACCTTTCAGGCATTTTTCCTAGGACTGACTTCCAGTTTTATATAGGTTAAGGATAATTCTTTCTTTATATAGTCAAAACAAAACTTCAGATATTTGGAAACTGGAATAATATCCAATTTTCTGCTCTCTTTAATGAGAAGGGTGGACTACCTGGCTTCCAAGGTCCTTTTCAGTCCTAGAGATAGGATCCATCCTATGATCTTATGAACATTCTTCATGCTTTTCTTTTTCAGGCTCAACATCCATGGTTCAGTCAGTCAACAATCATCTCTTAAGCACCTATTTTGTTCCAGGCACTGAGGATAGAAATGGAAAAATGAGGTAATTGTGCTGTTCAGGGAGTTTAAATTCTGTTGTGGGAGATAGTGTGTACATTTTTGTTGGTGTTCAGTCATTTCAGCTGCATCCAACTCTGTGACCCCATTTGGGATTTTCCTGGCACAGATACTGGAATGGTTTGCCATTTCCTTCTCCAAGTGTGTACATATAAATGTATAAACAAAATAATTTCCTTAACTATCTTCCTGGGCTTCAGTTTACTTCTCAGTAAAAGGGACAGGGGTTGGTAGACCAGATGCCTTCTGGAGCCTCTTCAACTTCTAAATCTAGGAACCTTTGTGAGACCTTAGGTACATTAGTTTACTTCTAATAAGAAGGTTGGGCTAGTTGACATTGGGATTCCCTTTCAGCTCTAGATCTCTGATCCAGTTTAGGGTGGAAGTGGGGAAGAAAAGAGGGGAATCAGGAAAGACTCAATGGCACTGGAGCCAAGATTTGAAGGGAACCAGAAATTCTAGTTTGTAGAGGTGAAGGCAAAGGAGCCCAGTTTGGCCATAAATCATCCTGTACCCTTATCCTCTGGTTCTCCTTGTTTTCATGATCAAAAACAGGAAAATAGGTCCATATGTGCTGCCAGTTGTCTTTATAAATAGATTGCATTTTCTCTACCAGAGAAGTAGCTAGGTGGTATGGTGATTAGAGTCTGGGCCTGGAGTCAGGAAGATCTGAGTTCCATTTTGACCTCAGACCCTTTATGACCTAGAGCAAGTCTCTCCACCTGTCTGCCTCAGTTTCCTTTATTGTTTTTATTTTTTTGCCTTTTGGAGGGCAATTGGGGTTAAGTAACTTGCCCAAGGTTACATGGCTAGTATTTTTGTGTGGGTGTTAAATGTCTCAGGCCAGAAACAAACTTGGGTCCTCCCGACTCCAGGGCCAGCACTTTACTCACTGCACCACCTAGCCGCCCCAGTTTCCTCTATTGTTAAATGTGGATCATAATAGCCCCTACCTCCCAGTGTTGTCATGAGGCTCAAAGAAGATATTTGCAGAATGTTCAGCACAGTGTCCAGCATATAGTAAAATGCTTGATAAAACTTGTTCCCTCTCTCTCCCAGCTAAAATCTGTTAGTGTAACCCAAGGACCCCATCTCTGGTGAGGTTCAGAACTTTCTTAATCATTACCTCTTTCTTTGAGGCAACAGTAGAGGGAGGACCTTTTCCAACAGAGACGGATTTTCCTTATTCAAAAGGAACATGGTAGGTACAAGTAGGTGGAATAAGGCTGAATAGTTTTGTATTCTGAAGTGAGGAAAACCCAGCACCAGATAACGAAAGCATCAGCAGAAAGTATTTGCGTGAAGTTCAGTGGAGGCACGATAGGATGGAAGAGGAAGTAGATGGAAAATTCTAGAAGCATCCCAAGCATTCCATAGAGGCATGATAGAGTAGCCATGAGGGATGATTTCAATTATCTCCACATCTGGTGGAGCGCTCTCCCTGCCAAAGACAAAATAGCTAAGAATTTCCTGTTTTGCCTTAATAACACTACCATCCTCCAACACTTGAAGTCCTGAGGGGTCTGCTCTTCTGGAACTAATTATCACCTCCAAAGAGTTGCTGCCAGGGAAAGACAGTGAGAAGTTTGTGGAGAGGTACCTCCTCCATCTTGGAATTTGTAATAGAAAAGGAAAGTAAAACCAGGCACAATGGCACGTGCATCCTAGTTTGGGGAAAGCATATTTGAAAGAGTTCAGATATGATAGTTAGGAAACCATGGACTAAAATTATATAGGAGATTTAAGCCCAAGACAGAATGGAAGCTCTTAAGAAAATTTTGAAAATAGAAAGAGAAGGGAAAGCTGCACACCTCTTTGCTTTTGCTTCTTTTCTTCTCTGATTAGAGGAATCATGTTTGTATTTCAAAGATGAGAATGGAAACAACCAATAAGGCATGGATATCCCAAGAGAAATAGGGAGAGGGTAAGAGAACATCTATTTCATGAAAACCCTTCCTAAATGCCTGCTTACTGAATGACTGCATTCTATGAGGTTGGATCACTAGGCTCTAAAGAATTCCATCCCAGAGTTCTCAAAGGACAGGTGTGATTGCCAGCCAAGCCATTGTCAATGATTCACTTGGAAAGATCATAAAGATTAGTTGATGAGCCTCAGTACTGGAGAAGGGGAGATGATATTCTAATTTTCCAAACTGAGCCAGTCTGCAAGCTCTTGGCCACTGAGCTTGACTTTTATCACTGGCAAAATCTGAGAATATTTTTAAAGAGATGATAAGGGAACATATAGAGATGAAGTAGTGGTTGCATAGAGCCAAGGTGGCATCATCAAGAAAAGATCATGTCAGATGAAACACATTCCCTTCTTTGACAGGATTCCTAGGCTGACAGATAAGGGAATTAAGTGGTCATGAAGACCTCTAGTGTAGGGGGACCCATTGCCTCCCAAGGTAGCCCATTCTCTTCTTTAATAGCTCAAAGCTTTGGAAAATGTTTTCTTACCTGAAGGTGAATTTTGCTTGTTTGCTACAGATTTTGACCCCCCAAGGCCAAAGTGAACAAGTGTAATTCCTCCTCCACATGAAAGCCTTTTTAAGTACTTGAAGACAGCTGAGTCTTTTCTTCTGCAGACTAAATACCCCCTGTTCCTTCAACTGTTCCTCCCCTTGAATAGATACTCTAGACTCCCAGTGATTCTAGTTGCTAGTCTCTGGATTCTTTCCAGTTTATCCATGTCCTTCTTCAACTCTTCTGCTGAGAAATACACCTATTTCCTTAACTGTGGTGTTAAGAACTTAGAAGGTGATCTGAAAAGGGTGGAGTACAATGGAACTCTCACTTTTTTATGCTAGGAGGTGGTGCCTATCCCTGGAGACCTCAAGATCCTATTTGCTTTTTGAATTCCACATCCCACTGCTGACTCATGTTGAGCCTGGAGACCACCAAAACCTCAAGATTCTTTTCAGTTAAGCTGTCTTATAGCCAGGTTCCCATCTTCTACTTGTGAAGTTGATTTCTTGAACCCAGATGTAAAACTTTACATTTTGCCCCCATTCATTTTAATCTTCTGGCCTTCAACCCAATGTTCTAACCTTTTAAATATTTCTTTGCTTTTTTCTTTTAAGTCAGGCATGCACTAGAATTCTTTTCCCAGTACCTTTCCAAATTCTCTACCATCTAAGTGCAAATTTCATATCCTATGGTCCATGTGCCCCCCACCCCAGCTTCTTATAGCACACTCTTCCTTTGATCTTTCTTAAATAAAATATGTTCTTCCACCAGTACTTCACACACAAATGTAGAGGGCTGCTGCTCCATCACATAGCTTTGAGTGGCACAGTAGGTGAACCAGTTTGGAATTATCAGAGCTGTATACTCACTCAGCCCACACTCCTTTGTCTTGCCAATAAGGATGTCATGTGAGATGTCATCAGATGATTTGTAGACATCTCCTCTATCCTATTCCCACAGTATTCCTCAGGTCTACCAATCTAATAACCTTGAAAAAAAAGATCTTTGTCTGGTGTGACCTATTGCTGATGGAATAATGCTGGATTTACTGTTTATCTTTCTAAGCTCCTAAGCCACCTGCTAAAAATGTGGGTTAGAATTTTTCAGGGATTCAAGTCTAGCTCAGCAGCTTATTGACTTTCTGGCTCTTTTAGTGAACAGAGACATCCTTTGTTTGTCCCTCCTGTCCCAAACTCTGCTTGTTTGCAATGATTCATCAAATATCCCTCCTAAAATTGGCAGTAGTTATAGGTATAAGTTTTACTTCTGCCTAGCATGTGATCCATCTTTTCTTTAAGATTGGTTGTTGGGGACAAAGTCAAGATGGAAGAGGAGAAACAGGACTTTCGCAGGACTCCTGCTCCCACATCCTCCAAATCATGTAAAAAATAACTCTAAACAAACTTTGGAGCTACGGAACCCACAAAATGACATAGAGAAGCTAACCTCCTGCTGAAGACAGTCCGGCAGGCTGGCAGGAAGGGGCCAGTCCAGCATTCTGGGAGCTAAGCCCAGTCCCTCATGAGCCTGAGATTTTAGCCTCAGGGGGACCACAACCATCCACTGGCTGGAGGGACTTCAGATCACCAGCAGCTGTGGCGGTTTCCAGAATTATCAACCCATAGATGCTAAAGACAAAGTGAGAGGTCAGTGCAGTGTGGAGTTTGGGACCTGGGAGTTCAGGAGTGCAGTCCAGCCTTTGCCCCCAGGGTGAGAAGCAGCTGAGGCGTGGCGACTGCCCTGCCACTGCCACAAGCCTGCTTCAGAGCTCCTGACCTGTAGATTGTAGGGAGAACAAACATCCAGTCTGATGGGTAATCACTCTGGCTTTAACCTGCTTGGATCTGGATTGCAGTCTAGGGTGGAGGTCCTGGAGTGCGTGACCAGTTTGCCAGAGCATGTGGAGGCTTCAGAGAAGGCACACAACTAATACCTCCAGCAGCTGTGAAAACCCCAGTGACTGGGACAAAGCTCCCCGCTCTGGTAGCAGAGATCTACTGTGGCAAAAAGCTCAAAATTCAAGTAATTGAGTGGCAACATGAAAAAGCAAAGGAAGCAAAACAAGCACAGTGGTCCGATTTTGGATTCCTTTTTGGGGGACGAAAAGGATTGGGACATGGAACAGGAGGAAGACATCAAAATCAGAACTCCTGCATCAAAAGCTTCCATCAAAAGAATAAGCTGCTTACAGGCCATAGAGGAGCTTAAGAAGGGTTTTGAAAACCAAATAAGAATAGCAGAGGAAAAATTGGGAAGAGAAATGAGAATGATGCAAGAAAATTATGAAATGAGAGTCAACAACCTAACTGAAGAAAATAACACCTTAAAAAATAGATTAATTCAAATGGCAAAAGAGGCTCAAAAAAGCAATGAGGAGAAGAATGCTTTAAAAATTCAAATTTGCCAGATGGAAAAAGAATCCCAAAAGCTCATTAAGGAGAATCATTACTTCAGAATTAGATTGGAGCAAATGGAAGCTAGTGACTATGTGAGAAATCAAGATACTATTAAACAGATGTGAAAAAATGAAAAAAATAGAAGGCAATGTGAAATATCTCATTGGGAAAACCACTGACCTGGAAAATAGATCCAGGAGAGATCATTTAAAAACTATTGGACTGCCTGAAAGCCATGATCAAAAAAAGAACCTAGAAATCATCCTTCAAAATTCTCAAGGAAAATTGCCCTGATATTTTAGAACCAGAGGGCCAAATAGAGGTTGAAAGAATCCACCGATCACCTCTTGAAAAAGATCAAAAAAAAGAAAACTCCTAGGAATATTATAGCCAGGTTATGGAATTCTCAGATCAAGGAGAAAATATTAAAAGCAGCCAGGAAGAAACAATTTGAATACTGTGGAAACACAATCATGATAACACAGCATCTGGCAGCTTCTACACTGAGGGATCAAAGGGCTTGGAATATGATATTTAAGAGGTCAAAGGAGCTGGGATTAAAACCAAGAATCACCTACCCAGAAAAACTGAATATCATGTTTCAGGGGAAAATATGGTCATTCAGCGGAATAGAGGACTTTCAAGCATTCTTGACAAAAAAAAACAGAGTTGAATACAAAATGTGACATTCAGATACAAGAAGCAAGAGAAGCTAAATAGGGAAAAGAAACTATAAGGAACTTATCAAAGTTAAACTACTTCCATTCCTACATGGAAAAAACAATAATTGTAACTTATGAAACTTTTCTCATTATGAGAATAGTTGAAGGGAATAAAAATATGATATGTATATATACATACATATATATGTCTATATAAGAGGGTATATGGGCGTATGAATACATATGTGAGTGTGTGTATATATGTGTACAGGTATACATAGACAGAGGGCACAGGATGAATCTATTAGGAAGGGATGATACTTAAAAGGTTTAATTGAGAAGTGAGAAAGGAATATAATGAGAGGAGATGGGGACAGACAGAATGGGGTAAATTATCTCATATAGAAGAGGCAAGAGAAAATGGACAAATGGAGTGGAAGAACAGGAAGGTAAAAGGGAATGAGTCAACCTTATTCTCATTGAATTGGTCTTAGGGAGGGAATGACATACACACTAAACAGGGTATCTCACCCTACAGGAGAGTAGGGGGGAAGAGGATGAGAGGGGATATGATGGAAGAGAGGGCAAGTTGGGGGGGGGGAGGGAAGTTGAAACCCACTTTTGAAAAGGGACAGGATCAAAGCAGAGAATAGAACAAGTGGGGCTGGGATAGGAGGGAGAGAAATACAGTCAATCTTTTACAATATATCCACTATGGAAATGTTTTTTCATAGCTACACATGTACAACCTATATTGAATTGCTTATCTTTCTGGTAAGGGTGGGTGACAAGGGAGGTAGGGAAAGAATCTGGAATTCAAAGGTTTAAAATCAAAGGTTTAAAATATATTATTATTATTATTATTTTACATGTAACTGGGAAATAAGATATACAGGCACTGGGACATAGAATTACACCCTGCCCTACTTGAAAGTCGGAGGCAGTATGGGGGAAGATATAGGAGAGAGCAGATTGGGGGAGGGGATAGTCAGTGGGATTGCTGTTTTGGAGTGTGGGATAGGGGGAAAATGGGGAGAAAATTTGTAACACAATATCTTGTGGAAATGAATGATGTATACCAAAAATATAAAAATAATAAAAAAAGAAAAATAAAGATTGGTTGCCACTTATTTGGAGTGTCAAGTACCTCTTATCCTCATTTGTATTGGTATCCCTGGTCTGTAAATGATTTGCTTGGGGAGATTATTCAATCAGCAAACTTTTATTAAATTTCTACTATAGTTGCCAGTCCCTTCTCCAGGTCCAATGGATGAAAGTTCTAAGAATGAAAAAAAAAATCATTATTCTCAATAGAATCCAAATACAAGTTGATTTTATTTTATATTGCTTTCAAAATTTGTGTTCAAATCCTAACTAATGTGATTTCAGCAAGATCTCTTTTTAAAAAAAAAAGCTTTCCTATCAGATTATCACTATTCCTGGAATTCCACCATTAAATTTTCCTTTCTTTGGCCACTGGTGACATGTTTGAGCTTTACTTCTATTCCTTTACAGTAAATGTATGTTTGTTCGTTTTTTTCTGTGTATGTTGAAAATGCAAAAAGCATAATTTAGATGGAATCATATCTGTAAGAACACAGCACAAGGAGAGAATGGGGGACTGATGGAGGCTGGATTATACACAGTCTATGCTCTTAAAAAATTTCTAAGTTTCTGTTTCCCTATCCTTTCCTTCTTTGCCTCTACCTCTTGAAGTCCCTGTGCCTTTAAGGAGCCTCTTGTTACAGAAGGCATTGCCTGATGCCACCCCTCCATCCCACCCCAGGGTCTAGTGTGTTCCTCACAGCCACCTCCAGAAATAGCCTTGTCTGCCTTTTTTATTTACATGGCACTAAGCCCCTTGTATCCCTCTCTGAAGAATAGCAATCCTTTCCTTTATAGCATGGGCCAGCAGTAATCACCTGTTATGTAAGAGGAACTCTCCTCGGTGCTAGAAATACAGTCAGAGAAATGATACAGCTCTGATCCTCATGAGCTCAATTTCTATTGGGAGGAAATAACTGGAACCCAAAGAAGCAAGTACAACATGCGTTTTGAGACTAGTGGATAGAGTGCTGGGCCTGGAGTCAGGAAGGACTGGGTTCAAATCCACCCCCAGACACTTTTTAGATGTGTGGCCCTGGGCAAGTCACTTAACTTGCATTTGTGTCAGTTTCCTCATCTGTAAAATGGGGCTTATTAATAGTACCTACCTTCCATGGTTGTCATGAGGCTCAAATGAGCTATATTTGTAAAACAAATAAATGCTATGATTTTTGCATATACAGTAATTTCTGAGTGAACTAGGGGATGCTGAACACTGAGAAGGATATAGTGGCCTAGGAATTCCAAGAGGTTGAGGTGAGAGAGGGAGAACATTCTAGGCATGCAGGACAGCTTCTACAAAGGCATGGAGATGAAACGGAATAGCAATCAAGAGGAAGAGTATGTGGATTAGGTAGATTGGAACACAGGGCAGCACGCTAAGGAGAGTGACACATAACAAGCTTACAGAAGTGGGTGTCAAGTTAGAATAGGCTTTTAAAAATACGGTACTCAGGAGGGGATATTTTCCCCTAGAGGTAATAGGGAGTCATTGATATTTCTTGAGCAGGGTAGTGCCACCTTCATGAACAGTTTGGTTGTTTTTGTTTTTGTTTGTCTTTGTATTTATTTTTTTTTGGATGGGGAAGGCACAACAATTGGGGTTAAGGGATTTGCCCAAGGTCACATGGCTAGTAATTGTTAAGTGTCTGAGGCTGGATTTGAAGTCAGGTCCTCTTGACTCCAGAGCTGGTGCTCAATTCACTGTGCCACCTAGCCACCCCAATTTGTCTTTGTATTCTTAGCACCTTCCTTGCACATGGCAGGCATTTAGTAAGTGCTTATTGAGGTGAATGACATCAGAGAGCAGAGGGCATATTAACAGACCATTGTTACACTTAAAAACACTAAAACTTACACACACACACACACACACACATACACACAGCACAAAATTAGAGGATTTTGGAGAAAGACCATTTTTACAAATTCACTTGGGATTCTACAATAATTTGGCAACTGAATCTTTTCCCACTCATTTCTCTATCCAGTGGCATTGTATAGCCAGTGGCCTGTGCTGACAGTGAAGGGAGAGACTTGGCAGAGGTGAGAAGTCTATAAGAATTGGACATTGCCCATGTTTGCAGACTTTTTCCAGCATGTTGATCAGCTCTGCTTATATTTTCCTTGTTGTTATGTGAATGATAATTTAAGATCTTCCCTGTCCCTGGGCCCTTTGATATTCTTAAGTGTACCTGGAGCCTGTGGTGGGAGGCTTGTTTTTCAGGAAGGCCCACACTTTGTTGCTTTTTGATTGGGCAGTGGGTCAAGAGGGTTTTGACATTCTCTGAGCCAGGAGAAGGCTATATAAACCCTGATGTGAGGGTTTGTTTTGGGGCTCACTTTGAGAAGTGTTCTGTGATTTGACCAGACAAGACTCTGGGCAGCCATCGAGCGCCCCAGCTTTGAAAACCCAGATGTTGGTGCTTTTCTCTCTGGTAACTGTGACTAAGTATGAATGTAATGGTCAGACAGTTGGAGGCCTGTCTGCTTGATCTGTTTATCTGTCTTCTTGGAATTTCTGCTTGTAACTTGTCTGTATTCTCTGAAGTTTGGGGTGCTGACCTTTTTCCCCTAAACTAGGTTAATGACATATGTTTGATTAATGCAAGATTGTTAACCCATTTTGAGTTGCTTTCCTTTAGAAAAGCAAATCTAAGAACCTGTGTTGGCAGCCACCCTGGGTATGGTGGGGTGCTTGCTGCTACACTTGTTTTGTTGCTTTTTTTTTTACCTGGGCTGACTCTGAGAGGGGAGTCAGGGATACTGGGAGATATTGGTCATATAAAAATAAATAAGACATTACTACAAATACAGTTTTAAAAAATCTCCTGCAGGCAGCATGCAGTTTTAGATGTTTAAAAATATAAAATAGTGAATTTATGAAATGTCAAACCAAGGATGAAATGATGACTCAGAATTGGTTAATATGATGAATCTATATGTAGAGAGATTTTATAATAGATTCAAGCATTTTAAATTAAAAGTAGAAATGATGGTGTACTAATTAGCAGTATAAATGGAGTATATAAAAAGTATATTTGAATAATAAATACCTCCATAATTATACATACACATATGATTTAATAATTAATATTCTACCCTAAATCGAATGGCAAACCTTTTCCATGATTATATTTTTGCTTTTGACTATGAATGTCACCTCATACCCACAGGTAAAGCAATTATCTAGGGAGGAGTAAATGACCAAAATACAGAATATTTAAAAGGTCAAAGTAGGAGAAAAGCTTAATTAATAATATATGAGGCATTAAATTCCCACCATCACAGTCTCATTACAAAGGTTATTGTAAAATGCAGAAGACATGACCCAACATTTATGCACACTCATGGCCCATCCTGCCATAGGACTAAGAGATGCTGTGTTGCAGGTCAGCTTGGAACCAATACCATTGACTGTCAATTTGGAATCCTTCCTTATTGTAGAATGTAGACTGGTCCTGTTAGCCCTGGCTGCAGTTCCCCTTTGTAAGACCCTCTTTCTGACCCTCCCTGCTTTTTCACTTTGTTGTTGTACTGTGAGGAAAGAAAACTATTGTTACTTGCTACTCATAAAGTCTTGATGTGCTCCACATATAGCTACCAGCTGTCTGAAGTAGCTAATTTGGGAAAACATGAAAGTAATTGATTACATATCACTGCCAAGATAATGCCTCAACCTCTATCCACTCATATCCTGGGATGCAAGATGTAACAGAAGTGGGAGATAAATAATATCGACTATTTATTCCAACTATTAACCAGAAAATTCCTTTGAAGGCTAGTTTTGCAGACATAGTCCCGATCCCAGAAACCCACAGAATGGGTTTATGTCTAGCATAATTGTCTCTCTTGTTCCTGTAGAAAGAGCCAAGAAGAACATGGCCTAATTTCTTAGCCCACCCACATCCCAGACCTTCATGGACTTCCACATGTGGAGAACTCATATCCTAGTTTATACTAAAGAGGCCAGAGTTTTCTGTGGCCATGGTTGATTTTTTCTGGCATCAAAAGCACTTTACATTCTGTTCTCCTCTTCTATCTGCCCCAACTGAAACCTGAAAAATGAATTAAGTCTCACCAATGCCAGGAGTGACATATATGTTTGATAGGAAACAATATATTGACTAAGAATGTGCGTCAATGAGAAAAGGAGCCCACATTCTTTCCGTGTGGGGAAAAGTGGAAGCAAAGGAGAGGTGAGGAATCAAGATGACAGCCGGGCTTGTTGGCAGCAAGCTTGTTTTCCTTTCCGATCCTTCTGCCCACTCTTAGTCTCAGCAGGGAACTGCCAGGCTTCGATAATCTTTGGCAGGGGGTAGGGGAGGTGGGTAGGAGAAAAGAAAATCTCATTGAAATCTTTTAGAAGACTGGAGATGTCCGCTGACCATAGAAGAGTTTGAAAGATCCTTAGAAGACTTATCAGAAAAGGTCAGACTATGCTGGGTAGTAACCAATAGCAAGGAGATACTGCTGTCAAATACCAGTTCATATTTCTTGTCCATTCCCAGTATTGTTGAGACTCGACCGGTGATAGGCTGGGACTTGTTTTAATTCTCTGTCCTCATCTCCTTTCTTTACTTCTCCTTAATGGTCTCTGTTTCTTTGGGTTTCAGGTTCTCATTTTTTTCTTTCAATTCTCATTTCTAGGTTCTAGGGATATCTCATATCATTCCCCTTCTGCACACATCCCCCTATATGCTGTACTTACACAGAACAATCTCCTCACCCTCATCATTCTCCATCCTTATTAACCCCATCCAACCTAGGAGGAGAGAATCCATTGCTGCCATCACCTACCGTGCCAGCATGGAGGTTCCTGGAGGACTGGAACCACTGTGCCCAGAATAGAGCAGTTTCACCATGAGATCCTGGGAGCTATGTTTTATCATCTGGTGATGATATAGAAATGTGAGTGTAATTTTCCATCTCACTCCATGAATAGAGTAGGGGTATGGCACTGTGTTAACATTGCCTGCCAGGACATCATTCCTTAGTATCTATTGTATTTTCATCAATTTATTTGCATTCTTGATTTCATGGGTTACTCTGAACTCTATATTATCAGCTATATGGTCTGCCATTAAATGAAGAACCAGCCTTCCTAGGAACAAATGGGGAGGGGGATCAGCAAAGAACAGAATGACTCAGTGGAATAAGTACCAGCTAGATTCTTAGGCCCTGGGTTCAAATCTTGCTTCTGTCACTGTCCACATACCCTTTCACAAGTTACTTGGGCCTCAGTTTCTTAATCTGTATGGGCAGGACCATATGACCTCTGATGTCCTTTCCAGCTGTAGATCTGTAAAACTGTTTTTGAAAGGGAAAAGCTTTTGGAGACCAGGACATGTGAGCACCAGGTGGTAGATATTATTAAAGAGAGGTCTATCACAAGTCCCTCACCTTCTATACAAGTGTTTTTCATACACTCTTTGTCGGGTAGCAGGTTTCTAACCAATGGACTCTGAGCTGTTCAGCAAGCCATGCTTCACCAGCACTGGAGAAGGCCTTCTTTGGAAAGAGGGCTGTGGAGATGAAAAGGTAGCCATCTAATAATTCCAGCTGAAGACAAGTCAGTTGTGGGGAGGGGCAGAGGGACAGAAGAGAAGCTAACCAAAGGATGGGTTATTGTATTGACCTTTGGTTGGGTGCTGACCCTAGGCACAAATGTCGGGTCCATCTGACATCCAAAGGTTCAGATGAAAAATAAAGTCTTGTTTCTTTTCTTGACACCTGAGTTTTGTATTTTTTTTTCTCTCACAGAACTGACAGGTCATTTGGTTGCCGCATAGACACTGCCTGAATGCCAGGAAGATGAGAGGGTAGAAGAAACCTTTTCCTTGGAGCCAGGAGGAGACTGGCTCAGTCTCCTTTTGAAGCATTCCTGCAGGGCTTGTCTCAATTATGTGCTGTCTTCTGAACCTCCAATGACTAAAAAACTTGGTTTCTTCATGTTTCAGAAATGGTTTCATACAATACATATGAGAAATGAAAGGAGTTATCAGACTGAGTTAGAGAAATACAAAAGAGCTCATAGAGTAACCGAAAAAGTGAAACTAAGGACATATTTTTAGGATAATTCTGCCTTCTCCTGTCCCAAGTGAAACTCTAATAGAGTGAAGAAAATGAAGCAGACAGAGTGCGCTTAGTTTCACTCTTTTAGGTAGTCTAGCTTAGTTTGGGTGGAAAGAAAAGGAAAAAGACTTTTGTTTTTTATCTGACCCTTTGTGTGTCAGATGGACCCAATTTGTGTGCCAAGGTCAATATAATAATTGATCCTTTGGTTAGGTTTTCTTCTCTTCCTCTAGCTACTACAGGCAGCAAATGGTAGTCAGGCTCCCATTTCTGGACCTCTCACTCCATAGTCAGTGCTCATGCTACTATATTATATGCTGCCCCCTAATTTATTAAGGTCATTCCTCAATTAATCACAGCAGAGGGTCATGTGTAGTGTAACACTCCCCTCTCCTTCCTAAATCACAGATTCAGAAAATGTGTGAGTTGGAAAGGTCATGAGCAGCCTTGTAGTCTGACTCATACAGTAAGGAACCACTGCTATAACATACTTAACAAGTGCCTAGGAAGGCCCAGGTTAAAATACTGCCTCTGACCCTGGACTTGTCACTGAAACTCAAAGACTAAAAATTGTAACTGATTTTAAGATTAGAAATTGTAATTCTCAGTAACTTTCTTTTTTTTTCTTTTTTTTTAAGCAATCTGGGTTAAGTAACTTGCTCAAGGTTACATGGCCAGTTATTTCTGGGTGTGGTGCTAAGTATCTGAACCCAGATTTGATCCCCAGGTCGTCCCGACACTGGAGTGGGTGCTCTTACTCGCTGTGCTACCTGGCCGCTCCTCAGTAACTTTCTAAGACTAGAAATTATACCATAGGTGCCAATCTTCATTTGTAAAGGGAGGTGCGCAGTGGAGCCTCCAGTAGTTAAAAAAAATAAAGAGTAATAGGCAAAGTGGGGCAGCTAGGTGGTGCTATATTGGATAGAGTGCAGGGCCTGGAATCAGGAAAACTCACCTCCCTGAGCACAAATTTGACCTCAAACTCTTATTAGCCATATGACTCAGAGTAAGTCACTTCACTCTTTTTGCCTCACTTTCCTCCTTTGTAAAATAAGCTGGAGAAAGTATCGACAAACCACTCTAATATCTGTGCTAAGCAAACCCATAATGGGGTTACAAAGGGTTGGATACAACTGAGAAATAGCTTAACAAAAGGGAAAGGAGAGAAATCTACATTAAGTGTTCTAGTCATTTTCTCTGGGTGAATCCAGGAAAGTCACAAAGGCTTTATGCTACCCTGACCTGAGTTTTGAAGGTAGAAAGGTTTCTCTTTATCTCTGCCTTTGAGAATCTTTGTCTTCCTTCATTCATGGGACTACCTTGATGGTGGTAGTGGGAATGTTCCTTATCACAATGAAACTATAGGTACTATATAAAAAGTAAAAATAAACAAAGGAGAGAAGAGGTATGGTGGGAGCAAGAGAAGAATGTTGTGTGATATGCCCCAGGCCCATGTCAGGTCTGCACACATACATAGAGAGGGGAGAGGGCACATTGAATTGGATGGTCCTGTTTTTTGAGAACATATGGCTTATGAGAGAGAGTAATAGGAAATAAGACTCCCAAGTATGTTAGCTACAGATTAAAGGACCTTAGAGGCCAAAGTGATAGAATTTCCATTTTATCCTGGGGGCAGTGGAAAGCTAGCAAAGGTTTATATACATTCAGTGTATTCCTTACTAAGGCACCCAATGTACCACATTAGTTACATTCCTGCTATGGTAAATTTCCTTGGTCACATGAAGAAGGTTTTGTTGATATTTCTCTTCCCAAAACACAAGAAACTTTAATCCCTGGACTTTTAAACTTCTAAGCCAGTTGTAATTGTCACCAATTTCTCTTTGGATAGTTCACCGGTCTTGGAGTCAGAAAGACTCTTAAGACTGATTGAATTCCAATTCAGTCTCAGATGTTTAATTGCTGTGTGACTCTGGGCAAATCATTCAGTCTATCTCAGCCTCAGTTTCCTCATCTGTAAAATAAGTATAATAGTAGCATCTACCTCACAGGGTTGTTATAAGGATCAACTGAAATATCATATATAAAGAGCTTTGCAGAATTGAAAGTGCTGTAAATTGCTAGCTATTATTTATGCTAATAACATTTCTTATACTCATAACCAAAGGAATCACTTTTCATTATATCAGAGCCAATACATGAGGAAGAATTATCACTCTCTTCAAACTAAAAGTGGTTGTAAGATGGTGCAAGATGGCAGAAGTTATGGAAGAAATATTAATTCATAGGTGAGGAGGGGACCATATGTACTCCCCAGGGAGTGAGACAGTGGGAGCCCTCCACAAAATCCATCTCAGATTATACTGACAGATGACTTCCAAGAGAGACCAAAACAGGCTCTCTGGTTCATTTGGAGATGAGAAGACAGCTGTGTTCAGTAGAAAGGAAGCCCTACCTGAGCCAGCATCACATGCCCTCAGTGAAGACCCACATTACCCACTGTCCACAGGACACACTGCTGGTTGACATGTTTCTTCAAGCAGCTGAACTGGATGGGTTTTGTTTTGCTCTAAATGTTGTTCAGACATGTCTCTAGTTCAAGGCTGTCTTGCCACGTACATTGCTCTGAGTGAATAAAAGAATCCATTGCTATTAGTTATGATTATGATTTGGGGGACATTAGAAGAGGGTTGGTGATTTTGTTGTTTTAAAGTCTGGAGACTAAGCTTTGTGGTCTCTCTGGAAGCATGAGAGCTTATCTTGGCCCTTTGGTCTTGTCTTTGCTGGTTGTCCCCTTCTTTACTTTGTTAACAGGCCCCATTCAATGATGCAAGACAGTTAAATGAAAGATTTATGTGAGTTCTGCATAAGAGGCTCAGTAAAAACCTACATTTATTCTGGCTTATGGTTTTGTGAACATTGAAATTTATTTATCTCCAAGCTTATGGAAATGAAAAATGCCACTGCAGATTGTGGCTTCTAGAAGATGGAAGTAGACAAGCAATTAAGCGGCATGTTTCAGAGAATAACCTTTGCCTTGGTGGAAAGTAGAGACAATTGCATTTACTCCTGCAGAATGACAGGTATGCCACCCTAGGATGCCAGGGATGAGTCCTCATGGACTTGCTGAGTGACTGGACCTACTAAAAGTCAGCAAGGGGATAGCTCTTAGCCACAAATCCCACTTTGTTCAGTTACTACTTATGTGACCAGTCAAGTTGCCTCATTTCTTTGGGACTCAGTTTCCTCACCTCTAAAATATGGAGCCATGAGGTCCATTTCAGCTCCACACCTATCATTCTATGTTTATTTGAATGCTGAATCTCATGAGAGATTCTTGAAATAACTTTCTGTGTTTGATGGAACAGAGAATTGACTTAGCCTGGCCTCCACTTACAGCCTTGTGTTGAAGCCATTGGCCCCTGGAACTTTGCTTTGGATTCCACACTTATCTTCATCTTAGGCACAGCTTCTTTGTTGTGTCATGGACCCCTTTGGGGGGGCCACTGAAGCCTATATCACCCCTTCCCCCCAAAAAGTTTTTAAATGAATAAAATAGTAAGATTATAAAGAAAAATAATTATGTTGAAATACAGTGATCAAAATAAAAGAAAAGAAGTTCAGGGAGATTAGGTTAGGAACTCTTGATCTCATCTTGAATTAATTGTACGTGAGGCTTTGTCTTGACATATCTTCTCAGAGACCTGCTTAGATTTTTGCATCTAATGTTCTAACTATAGATCAAGGGCATGTTCTTGGTACTTATGGCCAGGTTTTCACTTCAAAAATATTCTAAGGTACATAGACAGTGGACTGATAAAGCTTGTGGCACCCTGTGATTTCTTGTTTTATACTCCATGGGTGAATCTGTGATCTCTTCCGTGGGAGTGATGGCCATTGCAACCCATCTATGCCTCCCAGCCTGTTGGACTCTTGTATGTAGTCTCCCTTAAATCTGCCATGTGGTTTTCCAGTGATCATACTGGGACACTTGCTTGACTTCTTTTGGCATTACATGGGTATCAGTGAAGTATGCCAACATCCTTGATTATCTTACCTTTTCTCTTTGTGCCCAGGATGCCTTTTTTCCTCTGTCAGCCACTTCCCTGCAGATTTCCTTTAAAACTGATTCCCTGGCTTAATTTCTCATTTCTAATGTGTGGAAGCCTGCTCACATCTACCAGGCACCTCTTTTTAATTAACTTGGCTAATATATGCTTAAGAATTCCTTGTGGAGTCTGTGAATGTGGACAGACATAATTCTGCTTCACAATTACATATATATATATATATATATATATATATATATATATATATATATATAGGGGCAGCCAGTTGGCGCAGTGAGTAAGAGTGCCAGTCCCGGAATCGGGAGACCTGGGATTGGTTCTGGCCTCAGATACTTAACACCCACACAAAATAACTGGCCATGTAACCTTGAGCAAGTTACTTAACCCCAATTTCTTTAAAAAAATTATATATATATAGCATTTGCCTTTTGTTTTAGAAATCAAGGTACCAATGTTTTGTATCCAGTTTCCTGAGCTTGGTTTATTAGACTTGTTTTTGTAAATTTGAAAATGAGGAAATTGAAATAAACTGGTCTCATTAAGACAATGTTCATTAAGAGTGAAGCATCAGCATGTTAAAATAATGGATCTTGAGACACACAGACTTATTAATTTTGTGAGGCTGAAACTTCTTGAATACAGATTACGGGCATCTGAGCAGGCATCATCAGGTACTCTCCTTACACATTTTCTTTCTTCACCCTGAGATGGTCCCTTCGTATCAATCCTGCTATCCGACAGACCTGATGAAACCAAGACCAGATCTCTTGACTTGCATTGTATGAACCCTTAAGCTCTGGGTTCAACAAAGGTTGGATTGAATCTTGGGGTTAGGAGTTAGCTCCCTAACTCTTTAATATTGCCACCAACCAGAATTTCCCCTGGGAAATCTCAGCATATAGCTCATGTCTGGGTCTCCACCAATTGGGCTATAATACTCAACACCATCCCTCAGCTAGGGAGTATGAGAGGGGGATGGAAAATCAAGTCTTCTGATACCCATGTCCAGTGCTCTGCTGCCTCTCTGCAGCACCTCTCCAAGATCTGCTAGTTGACTAGTATAATGAGTTGCCCATCCAACTGCATGTCCATGCTAGATAGAATGGTAGATAAAATGGTGGACTTGTAGTCTGAAAGACCTGAATTCAAATCTTGCTGCAGATACTTAGTAGCTGTGTGAGCCCAGGCAAGTCACTTAACCTTGCTCTGTCTGTTTCCTCATCTGTAAAATGGGATAATAATAATCCCTACTTCACAGAGTTGAAATCAAATGGAATAACATATGCAGAACACATTGCAAACCTTAAAGCATGATCTAAATGCTAGATGTTTTTTGTGAACTGAATTAGAGATGTTTAAAAATTAGACTGCTTTACAAAGTAGTAAGCTCCCCTTCAGTGCACGTGTGTCTGTAAAGGCTGACTGACAATCTGTCAGCTCAAGGTCACCTCCTCAGTTACGCCTTTTCAGGTCTCTCTTTTGTAAATTTTCCTAGAGTACTTGATCTGGTCTTTTCTTTATCCTTATTACCCTCTATTTGTTATTGCTCTTTTCATTCTTTCTTCTTTTTATTCTTTGCTTTTTTTGGAGGGGAGAAGGCAGGGCAATTGTGGTTAAGTGACTTGCCCAAGGTCACACGGCTAGTAAGTGTTAAGTGTCTGGGACTGGATTTGAACTCATGTCCTCCTGACTCCAGGGCCGGTACTCTATTTACTGCGCCACCTAGCCACCCTTGGTATTACACTTTTCTATGTAGATATGGTATCTCGCCTTGAGGAATGCATGTTTCTGAGGATAGGAACTAGTTAGCTTTTTTGTTTTCTTGGGGGGGGGGTATCCTCAGTAACTTCTGTCTTGCTTTGTACACAATAAGCTTGTAGTGAATGTATGTCACATGATTAATAATATAGAAGGAATAGTCATGAGTGAGGAATTAGACCTGATGGCCATTAATCTGCCTTCCAACTGTACAATTTTGTGAGTTCAGGAGCTAGGTCACAGTTTAAGGCCTGGCCACATTTTCTTAGAGTGGATTAACAGTTCCTCTTTAGAAACTTTGTTCTCGATGATTTTGGTGGCCACGAAATTACCGTTATTGATGTCATCCCCATGGAAGTGATTTCACTGTTCACATTTAGCCTGTTTGTTGGCCTTACTTTCTGTTTGCTTCTCTTGTGCCTTGTGGCCATATGCAACAAGGCTTGTTCCAGAAAAACTCATCAAGAAAAAGCACCAGGAGATTTTTCCGACATGGTAGCCAGGATTTCTTGGTCTGGAGTAATGTTTTCTCGAAATGCTTTGCTTTGGGTTGGAGCTATTTCAGGCATTCCATTGAGAGGGTTTCCTGCCATTTAGTAGTTACCAGGCCTTTTCCCCCCAGTGTTTAATTGTTTTCTGTAGCTTTTCTACTTCTCCAGACCCCATTGATACTATCACCTACTCCACTTAATTATATGCTTTGGGGAATTGAATGGCTTTTTGTTTATTCTTTTTGACTGTGCAGAAACAGAAGCAGAGGATTTCTTAAACCCAAACAGTGCCTAAGCCACTCTGCTTTCTGCTGCTGCCTTGTGTCTATCCTAGGGATGATGGTTTCCATTGGCAATCAAAGGGCCCAGATAATGGAAGGAAGAGTGCTTTGGAGCCTTGGGAGTAGATGGGAACCTTCTGCAGAGACACATCTTCCCAGTGGGCCTTTGATATACTGTAAACTCCTTGAAATGAAAGGTCTTATCATAGTCTAATGCACCAGGCATCTAGGTGGCACAGTGGATAGAGCACTGGGCTTAGAGTAAAGAAGACCAGAGTTCCAATCCTGCCTCAGATACTTACTAGTTGTGTGACATGGATAGGCCATTTAACCCCTGTAGATCTTAGTTTCCTCCTGTGTAAAATGAAGAGCTGGACTTAGTGGTGGCCTGTAAGGAGGCTTCAGTTGTAAATCTATGATTCTGTGAACCACAGAGCCACTTAAATCTTCATATGATGTGCTCCTGCAACTATCCATTAGCATGACTAAATGGGAGTTTCCTTTCACCAATTCTTCACTGTCAACATCCCAAAAGAAGGAGGCAGGTCCATCTACTGATGCAATTTCTATGTTAATATGGACTTGGGCTCAACAAACATTAACTTCAGTGATTTGGCTCATTTGATAAAATATTTCCAAGAAATGTGCAGGTGTGCCAAGTGGGGGGGTTTTGATAAGCCAACTGAGGACAAGGAGGCATTGCAGGGTACTTTTGATGAGGGCCCATGACATGCATTTTCCCAATAAAAAATGTAGGTGTATTCTCTCCTGGCTTATGCAGATTGTCATAACAGTATAGCTTTTGAGAAGGAAAATAGCTTCTTAGAAGTTACCTAGTCCACTGACCTCATTTTCCAGGAGAGGAAATTGTAGCCCAAAGAAATTAACTGACCTATGTACAGTCACAGGCTCTAGGTGACTGAGCAAGGATCTGAACTCAGGTCTTCAGATTCCAAATCCTGTGCACTTTCCCTGGCACTACATGTTTTTTTTGGATTATTATCATCACTCTTTGCCTCATAATTCTGGAAAGAAATCTTCATGGTCCATTCAGATTACTTTTTTTGGCCAGTTAGTTTTGGTTTAGTCCAGCCAGACCAGATCCATGGAGTCCCAGTTTACTACGCTTTAAATCAACTCATTTCTTTCATAGTTTGCAAAGGCACATGCTGTTGCATGAGAAGCTAAGGTTGCATTTCTTCTTGCCATCTTGGAATGGTTTCTTCACTTCCCAGAATGAAAATGATGCTCAGAAAAGTATTTTCCTTGAGTTTGTCACCTCTCGTGCTTGCCTGGAATTTCTGCTGAGCCCAATGGCCCACAGACAGTATTTCCACCAATTCTGCATTTGCATGCTCAGCTGTCAGCACTTTGGAGGGTTAGAGATCCCTGGAGAGGAGCCAGACCTTGCAGCTCCAAGTTGTTGCTGCTGTGGGTGGGATTTTTTTTCCTTTTTCTTTTGCTCTGGGGTTATTTTTCCCATAGGCTCAACATTGCATTGATTGTTGAACACTCAATTAAGATTTTAAACGTTCTCGTGTCCACAGATCTGCATTAATAGGCTTGCAGGTATATAAATGTCATGACGTATTTAGATCAGGCTTCTTGAGGGCTGATTTAAACAGGGATTAAATCAGTCACTGATGTTTTGGATCATTGCCTTGCCCATTCTCCACCTTCTTTGTGGTACTTTATGTGCCTGGCTTTTGTGCTTTTAACCAGAATTATTGTCAGAACATTCAGAGCAGATGATTAATTGCCAGATAAAAAGGAGTTCTCTGATTGTGTAGAATGCTTATTCAATTACGGTTGCATATTTTTCAAAGGAATGGTGCTTTCTCTTAGGTGATGACTTCAAGCTATTGTTCCTTACTCTCCAAGGCCAGGACAATGCACAATGTCTGTTTACCCAAATGCCTGGACACAAAGAGTAGTCTTTAATGGTTCATTATCAGCAGTAAGGAAGTCTTTAGTGAAGTGTCCTAGAAATTTGTGTTTGGCCCCGTGTGGTTTTGCATTTTTTACAGATGCATACACACTAAGATGGCATGCTTAGCAAATCTGCAGATGAGACAAAGCTAGGAGACATAGCTCCTAGAATAGAATCATGATCCTAATCCCCAAAGATAGCATAAGACTGTAATAATGGACCTGCTGTAATGAGATGAAACTTAAGAGATGAATATTCAGTTTTACACCTGAGTTCAAAATATCAATATAACATGTCTAAGATAGGAAGGTGTGGCTAAAAAACAAATCACCAGCAAATATTCTGGGGGCTTTAGTGGACTCCCTGCTTACTGTGAGCCAATAGTATAATTTGTTGGGGAGGGTGTGGTTCTAGACATGTTATTTCAGTGATGTTATATAGGAGCCAAAAAAAGGTGAATGTTATCTTAGATTTTAGGCATTAAGAGATGCCTAATGTAGCAGGCCTCTGGGGTTAATTTCATAATTTCCCTCTCACATTGTCACACTGGATAACCAGAGTGCAACTTTCTACTGCTCAGGGTTCTTGGAGTACTGCATTCACCCACAAATCCCAACAGGTGTACTTCTCATTAACATGAGTGATCTTGGCTTCACTTAGCTTTGAGTAAAGGACATTTACTAAGTGGGAATATTAAAAACAGTTGGTACAAAACTCCCCCCCCTCCAACTAGGGTGGGAGGGGACTCTCACCTTCAACACACAAGATTCTTGGGGTGAGTTGGCTCAAACATCTTGTTGTTATTTGTCCTTGGTTCTAGAAGAGGCCCATGACATGAGGGAGGCAATGCCATGACTTGCAAGTGAATTGGATTTAAGTGAGGGAGGTCTGTGCAAAGTCACCAGCTTCACTTTCTCCTCTGGAGCCATCTGGGTCCAGTGGCAAGATTAGGGCAACTAGATATGGCTTCCAAGGCTCAAACTCAGAACAAGATGGTAATGAGGTACACATCAAAATAACACCTGTCTCAAAGGGGATCCATCACAGTGCCTAGGAGTCTTTTTGTCCCTGTGTATAGTCATCACAAGCTTCCCCTTAGGCACAGTCCTGCTAGGCTCTGAGAGTCAGTTTATTTATAGGATCCATAGCCAACAGTTTCCTACTTAAAAAGGATCAACATCTACAAAGATGACTCCATCCTCAATGACTTTTTTTCTATATCTTTCTTTAGGCAACACTGTTGTTGAATACTATTGCTTCGGTGGCTAACACTATTGCATCCAATGGACTTTGTTACCAACTCCACTTGCTAGTGTTCTCTCCTCTCTCCATCTGTCTTTTTTTTCTCTCTCTTCCTTCCCCCTAACCTCTTCCTAAGTAGTTTCCTCTCAGAGTCTTTAGAGCTTTTCTTCCATTAGACAAAGCCCCAGGGATTCTATTAGCTCATTTGTTTAAGCTCTGCCCTTCTGGATCAGCCAAAGAGCAGTTAACATTCTATAAAAGGATCACAGGACTGACTAACACCTTGCAATCATATGAATTAGAGTTGGGGTGAGACCCCTTCCATCCACCACTATCTAGGAACAGGGAAATGATAACCTCTGCCTTCTGTCACAGTCAGGTACATCTGGTTATGGTCTTTGGTGCTTGGTGCCACTTTTTAGGGAGGACACACTGGAGCTTGACCAGAAGAGGTCAAGGCTCAAGTGGAGGACCTCAAGATCCTGCCATGTGATGAGCAGTCAATGGAACTATAGCTACTCTCCCTGAATAAGACAATGCACAACTCTCTTCAAATATTTCAAAAGTTGTCATGAGAGATAGGGACTCGGCTTGTTCTGCTTGGATCTAGAAATGAAAACTAGGAACCGGAGCAGGCAAGTTCTGAGAGACAGATTGAGACTCATCACAGTCAGGGCCAGACTTCAAGGAGTGGAACACATGGCCTCATTGAAAGGTCAGCAAGGATCTGTTTTCCACAATGGTGTAGAGGGGATTGATATTAGGTATGAGTTAGATTAGATGACCCTGAGTTGTTGTACTATCCTGTCTGTGATTCTTGTGATTCCAATGGTTAATAGGCCAATCACCGACTAAGTGATTTGTTTTGTGACTGGTCATGAGGAAGATGGAAGCCATACCACAAATCATCAGTCTTCTTAATAACTAGCTAGAAATAGGTTTGTGCTGAACTGCTGTGGCAGTCAAAAGAGTCAACTTACCAGATCTATCCTACTCTCATTCACATTTCCAAGGGGTTTGCCATGGGACAAACTCATCATTGTCTAAGGATACTTACTTATTCCCCCATTATTAGACATGAACTATGTTGTGTCATTTTTTTTATTGTTTCATGTAGACAAATTATTTAAACCATTCAGGTAGATTTCACACATTTTTCACTGCCATTTTGTTTGTAATAAATATTCTGTATAAAAACATCCCACAACCAATTCCTAAAATAATTCTGGAAAAGTGATCTTAATTCATACATACACAGAAACAATAGATATCACATCTCCTATAAAAATAATGGTTCTGTTGTCTGAGTAAATATTTTCCCTTTGAAAATTTTACCTATTAGGCAGAGAAATTTAAAAAAAATATATAAGCCTTATTTACAGCAGTGTCTAGAAATGTAGTATAGCCACATGGCCTTTTGTCACGCAAACTTATCACCAATTACTCCAATGGCTCATAATGGTCTGAAGAGGACCCTGGATTCTCCAAGGCTCAGCCAGTGGAGCTCAAGCTTTAAGGCTAGCTCAGTGGTGAAATATGTTGTGGCTAAGCACTAGCCCAGGTTGGAAAGGGTTACCATCAGGTTGGCCAAGGGGGGAATGATTTATTTTTGTCATAGTTCCTTATGAGCTCTTTCTCCTAGTGAAGACTCCTTTAATGGAGGAAGGAGCTGTACTGCTGATGTCATGTTTCATTAAAGTATTTTAGTATTGGATGTTCCAGTGGATCTGAGATCTCCATGGGATGATTCCCCTCCACCAATACAGAGAACAACTTTTCCCTTCCTGGGCCCACGTCCGTAGTCTGGCCCAAGTTCACAACAGAGTCCACTTGAGTGCCTGGAGAACTTTGTGAGTTCTCTTGACGTTACATAGGTAGCAGTGCAGAACCAAGGCAACCCATGAGTTTTCTTTCCCTCTCATTCATAACTGGCCCAATTTTCATGGATGAAGTGGCTATAATGAATTATTCTTAGTACTAAAACACACTAGTAACTTTTTATTGTGTGCCATGGAGAAAACAATATATTAAGTAGCCAGTGAACTAACAACATAAAATAATAGCTGTGACAGTCACTCAATCTAGAAGAGTTCCATTGAGAGCCTATAATTGCTATAACCTCTTAATTTTTTCAAGTGAGGAAACTGAGGTCTAGAAAAGGTAAGGGAATAAATCTCTTTACAGTAACTAAAGAAATCAGAATAACTCTCCATTAACTTTAACTCCCATTTGTATATTAATTTACATTTACTGTAGCACTTTGAATTTTACAAAAGGCTTTCCTCATAACAGATCTGGGAGGGCGGTAGCATGAGATGAGTAATGTGATTACCTTTTTTTTTTTTTTTTTTTACAAATGAGAAGATTGATGCTCATGGGGGGGATTGATTACCCAACCTCCTATATCTACTAAGTTTTAGAGCCTCATTTGCATCTTGGTCTTCCAAGTCCTTTGTTCTTTTGTCTTCACTCAAAAGTAATATGAAATGAAGATGAAGATGTTACACTTTGTAGACTATGATAGAACCCATCTTTAAATTAAGAAAATAGTTGTCTTGCCTATGAAATAAGATAGATGTATCTAATGGCTATATGACTTCCAAGATCCAGCTCTAATGGTCTTTGGAATCCACCGTATACTCCTCTTCATCCAGGCAGGCTCTGTAAGGGTTTCAGCTAGTCAGAACTCTCAATTAGTTGACGCATTTTCTGAAGAAATAAGCAAGTCACTTGAAGGAAGGCAGGCAGCTTTTGAGTGATACTAAAACTTCAACCAAATCTCTTATACCTTCTCCCCTGGCTCCCAATTTCTACAATGATAGCTAGCATTTAAAAGGATAACCCTATGGTTCTGTCTGATTTATAGGTTTGTTTGGGTTTTTTAAGTCCAAGTTCTGTTCACTATGATGTACTTGCTAAGGTAGGAAAGGGAATCAATACATTTTAGATGGGGCTTAAATAAATGAATAAAATATTTAAATAAAAGGACTGTGCTGGCAGATATTACCAAGCTAGAAATACTTCAAATGCAGCCCCAGTGATAGACTGGACCTGTGCTTCAAGACCTGTTTGGCCAAGTGCTGAGAGGTTCCTTAGTGTGTTGCTTATAGGAGGATGATTTTTGGGTGCCACAGCAATTTGTGAAGACCGTCATCTAAGTCATAGGGGAATTGTGATCTGTATTGGCAGAAGGAGAATTCACACTTACACATTCATAATCCTTGAAATTCACAGATGGAAGAAGTATTTGAGTCAGTTCACATTCACAGTCTGTACCAGCACTTGGTCGGAATGAATTCCCACCATAAGTTTGTTCTTCCTTGAGTGAGGTTGTCTTCCTTTAATTTTACAGAACTTAATTTACTCCAGCTTCAAGGGCAGACCTTCCATTTTATTATTAAAGAATTCTGCAAACAAATCCATGTTCACTATATCCAGATCATTTAAGATTCTCATAGGTTAGTCAAGCCTGATTTCCTCAGCATCTTTCCCTCTATTGTTTCTACCGATTTTGTACTTGCTTCTGGAATTACAGCAGAAATCTTTGAGGTCTCAGAACTCCCAGAGAAATGGAGAAGGGAAAAGTTTGCACTGATCATAACATATTCTAGCATATTTATGCCCACCATGTTCTTTCTCATTGCCATTTGGGTGTCCCACAAATCTGAACTCTTTGGAGGCTGTGTTGGTCATGATTTGCAGCCTCACTGGAAGAATCAAGTTGTAAAATTTTTATGAGCTTTGGAAGCAAGGAACGTGGGGTCATTAATAACAATGTCCATTTTCTCAAAGACTTTTCCTTGAAGACAGACCATCTCCAGAGGTTACTGTTCAGTGATCCATTGTGTATTGTCATTAAGTGAGGTCAAACATTGCCAACGATCTTAATGAAAGAAAGAATCGCTATTGATGGTGGGAATTTCCAAAGGATCTTTACAGTTGCCCTCATAATGATTGTATCAAGATGTGGAATGCTATGATGCCTCTTCAGTGGCCTCAACAGATATTCACAGGAAAATGAGTTAATTATATGAGTGCCTTGAATAAGCATTATAGCCACAAGTAGCTGGACCCAGAAGGAATAGTTCTATGATCTTGTTTCTTCCTCATTAAAATGAGCATACCTATACTATCTCCATCATGGAGCTTTTGTGGAAAAATACTTTGTAAATCTTAAATCACTATAGAAATGAAGCTAGTATTATTATTAGATTAATTAATGCCTATTAAATTAACAAATGTGTCAATATGATGCCAAAGCAATCAATAGTATTAACAGAAGTAATGGTAATATAAAAATTTGAGTGATTGGCATGCTAAGGGCATTCATTTCTAAGGACATTCATTAAGTACCTATTAGCTGTTAGGCAGTTGTGATACAATGACAGAAAACTACTATTCCCTGCCCTCAAGGAACTGACATTCTGGAGGAAGAGGAGGGATAGCATGTATAGAGATAAGTCAATATGATGTATGTACCAAAGAAATGTGAAGTAATTGAGAGGAGCACCCAATCAGGGGAATCCTGAAAGATCTTTTCATATCATAGGTTTAGAGCCAAAAGGAAAGTTTGAGGTCTAGTAAAATGTTCTTGTTTTACAGAATATATGTATAATATATGTATAATATGGGGCTCAATGAGTAGAAGTGACTTGTCACCTAGGGAGTATTGGGAGAATTGATTTCCTAACCCAGGGCTTTTGACTCCACAGGCTACCACCCCCTGTCCCTCAGTGCTGAGGTTGAAGGAACCTAGGGATTCTAAGAGCTGGAGGTAAGGAGAGTGACCATTCTTGTCATGGAAGGAAGCCTGTGGAAAGGCACAAAGGCAGAGGAGATAGAATGTCATATACATAGAGCACCAGGGAAGCCAGTTTGACTAAGACATAGCATTGTTGCTTCTGATTTTTATTCTCATCCATTTCTTTCTCAGTTCTTTCTTTTCTCTCCTCATTTTTAGTCACCCTGAAACCTTTGAAGCCAATCAGTCAATTATTAAAAAATATTTTTAAGTACCTTCTGCGTGCCAGACCCTGTGCTAAGTTCTGGGCATGCCAGGAAGGGCAAAAATCCACCCCTGCTCTCAAGAAGTTCACAGCAATTGGGAGACAACATGCAGATAACTATGTTTGTGCAAGCTATTTTCAGAAGTCGGAGATAACCAATGGAGGGAAAGCACTAACATGAAGGAGAATTGAGAATGGTCTCCTATAGAAGACAGGATTTTAACTGGGACTTAAAAGGAAGCCAGGAAGCACACATGAGGAGGCAGAGCATTTCAGACAAGAGGGACATGAGATAAGAGATGGAGAGTCCTATTTGAGGAAGAGGAAGGAGGCCAGTATCACTGGATCTGAGTATACAAGGGGGGTAGTGTAAGGTATAGCAAGACTTGAAAGTCTGAGGTTCTGGGGCTGGTTATGAAGCTGTTGATTTATATCGCCACAGATAATGTGAGATACTGAATAGGACACAACCAAAAATCTGGAACATATACACACATATGATACATACATATACATATACACATATATGTCTATGATATAATAATTATGCATGTGATTATGCGTATTATATACTAAAATATGCACACATATATACTGTGTCTTACAGATAGTAGGCACTTAGTAAATATCTGCTTAGTTCATTCTCATTCATTGTGGCCCTGGGGCATAATGGAATAAATGACTCTTATTCTGGGTAACTTTGGTTGATCTACAAAAAGGTCTGAAATAATTATAGTGCACATACATGCACCTACACACATTCATACACACATGTGTGCACATATACAAGGTCATGAATTTACAATTCAAAGGGACTTCAAAAGTTATCTAGTCCAATGGTTTCATTTTCACAGTGAGGAAACTGAGGCTCACCATAAGGTGAAATGGGGTCAAAATGTCTCAGCAGGCTTGGCCTGTGTGACAGGGGTGTGAAGACAGCTTTGTGATATACCTTGCGATTTAGCAATTCTCTAAATAGATGCGGTAACTAAAAGAGGCATGTATTAACTATGATCTGAATTGTTGCACGAATAGGTTTATAATATATCAAGTATTTCACCTAATCCTAATCGTTTTTTCCACTTAGTTGCAATCAGGATCTGTTCATTCTCCCAGTATTTTTTAAACCAATGTAGTAATAGGGAAGCAGATGGAACCTTGTTGGAAGTGCTAATATTTTCCATTACATAGATGACAGGTGTTGGAAAGAATGCTTTACTAATGGCAAATGCTGTATTCCTGAGGGTAGCCTTTAAGCATAATAGCTAAGATGCTCCGATAACAGCACAGTTATAATGGGCTGATCACTTTGGCTTCCTTGATGCAATGTGATTCAATTCAACAAGCAATTCTTAGGTGCCTGCAATGTGCCAGGTACTGGGCAACATAGAGACAAAAGCAAAAGTAGGCCCTCCCTTCAAGAAGCTACATTCTACTGGGGGAAAGTAATTTTTGGACAGATAAGTCATTCCATACTATGAAAATGAAAGTCATTTTAAGAGCTAAGTGCTAGTAACTGGGATGATCAGGAAAGGTCCTTTGTGTAGAAAATAATACCTTGACTATGCTTTGAAGGAAGCCAGGGATTCTTCAAGGTAGAGGTGAGGAGAGAGTAAATTCCAAACATGGGTGGGAAATCACTTATGCAAAGGCACGTGGATAGATAATGGAATGTCAAATATAGGGAAAATAGAGTCTACCAATTAGATTAGAATGGAGAATGCACAAAGGAAGGTAATGATATTAAAATAAATATAGAAATATTGGAGGGAATCAGAATTTCATGAGCTTTAAATGCTGCACAGAGCAATTTGCTTTTTATTCTAGAAATAATAGGGAGCTATCAAAGATCTTTGAGTAGGGGAGTTACATGGTAAGATCTGTGCTTTTGGAATATCACTTTGGCAGCTAAATGGATTGGAGTGGGGAAAGACTTGAGACAAAGAGACAAATTAGAAGAATATTGCAGTAGTTCAGGTAAAAAAAAATTATGAGGGTCAGTAGGCTAAAAGTTATGTCTGGAGAAAAGGGGATGGATGCAAGAGAGGTTGTAAGGTTAAGATCACTGAGACTTAATGGAGGCAAGAGTCAAGGATATTGCTAAAATTTGCCAGCTGAGGTGATTAGAAAGATGTTGGTGCCATTAATGGAAATGGGAAGATGTGGAGGAAGAGCAGATTGGAGTGAGGTGGGGAACATGCATGAGTTTCATCTCAGTCATGTTAATTTCGATATGCCTACAGTTATGGAAGTAGAAATGTCGATTAGGCATTTGGAGATGCAAGACTGGAGCTCAGGACAGAGATGGGGTTAGGTAGATCAGGGAGGCTTTTGCATAAAGATGAGAGGTAAACCCATGGGAGCTGATGAGGTGACCAAGGGAAATAGTGTAGACCATAAATGTTAACAAATTCCACAGAAAGGAAAATAAACTTATTTTAAAAACCATAGTTGGTCCCCAAGTAATTGTGACCTTGATATGTGATTTTATCACTGCTGGTGGTTGGTTTGCAAACTGAGGGTGTATGTTGATGCTGAGTCTTCCATATGTTCATATTGCTACTCTCATAGCACCCACTGGTCAGATGCCTCTCTGGTATGACATTGCAGCTTGTGACTGACTATGTATTCTGTGAAAGAGCCTGGCTCATGCAGGGATCAGGTCCATGAGGTTGGAATCTTGGTTTGTGTACAGATATGAGTGATTTTATATGGATGAGAACTGAAATGAAGGAGATTGGCAAGGTAGACAAGGTATAAAGAGAAAAAAGTAGATGTCACTGTTAATACCATTATCATCATCATCATCATCATCTTCTTAGCTAAAGTTTATGTAGTGCATATATATACATATATATTGCATGACATGAGTATGAGAACATGAAAAAGAGAAGAATCCTTCATCACAGCGAATCATTGAGTGATCTCATCACCATCGTCAGTGCCTGCCAGCATTCTCTCCAACAATGCAGATTGCAATCTAATACATACATACTTACATGCATGCATGCATGCATACATACATATATATCCTCACTCATGTGGACTCTCTGTGTCTGACCTTCTGAACTTGTATTGGTCTGATCAGCCAAGCCAGACTCACTGAACATTAACTCCAACATAGTGATAAAATTTTGGTCTTCTTCAAGAACAAAGGGCAAGAAACAACCAACCACGAGGAAATTGTGACTGAGAAAAGTTAATTGACTTGCCCAAGATCACACAGCTGGTAAATGTCTGAGACAGGCCTCTACTGTCTTTTTGACTCCAGTATGGAGCATCCTTCTATAAGGCCTGCCCCCTTCTCACACTGGTGAGTTACTTATAGAGTCTCCTTTTTGTGGAGGGAGCCATGCTGAATTTCATTCACCTCCCATCCCTATTCCTCACTTCCATAGTTCAAAGTCATACCCCTGTGCCAGGAACCTTCATCCTTTCTCCTCCCTCCACCTCTTCTTTGTCAACTCTTTATGTGTTGTCTTTCCCCACTACATGCTTGCTGATAGAAGGTACCTCTTTCTTTTGCTTGTGTTTGCCAGCCCTTAGTATCATCTGTGACTCATAGTAAGTGCTTTAGAAATGCTTGTTTTATGTAAAAAAAGAAAATAAATGCTTGTTTCTTTCTTCCTCCATTCCTTCTTTCTTTCCCCTCTTTCTCCCTTCCTCTCCCTTCTCATCACTTTCCTTCCTTCCTATACTTCCCTTTTTTAATTTATTTTTTTATTTTTTATTTACATCATTCATTTTCACAAGATTTTGAGTTACAAATATACTTCCCTTTCTTTATGTCCTTCCTTCCTTCCTTCCTTCCTTCCTTCCTTCCTTCCTTCCTTCC
>NW_027187245.1:1858105-1923617 GCF_028583685.1 Petaurus breviceps papuanus
TCCTTCCTTCCTTCCTTCCTTCCTTCCTTCCTTCCTTCCTTCCTTCCTTCCTTCCTTCCTTCCTTCCTTCCTTTTTTCCTTCCTTCCTGTCTAGTATGGCACACAGCTGCATTAAGGCCGTGAACCTTGTGCCTTCCCTCCTTTCTTCTAAAAAGAAGCCTTACTCCTGTTTTCTAAGATGATTGCCATATCCTGGACACAATACCATTCCTTCCTAAATCTCACAATCATTTCTTGTCTCATATCTTCAACCTCTCCCCCGACACATGGCCTTGTGTCTGCAAACATGTTCAGGATTTTGGGTCACTCAGCCTCCCTCTCCAGGGCCTGAGCCCTGGTCTTCTTCCTTTCACTCCATCGCTTATCCTAATTGACAGATTCAATAGATTGAGTTCCTCCTCATATTTATGCACATTTTTGCAGCATCTGATGCTATTGGCTTCTTGCCTGTGACCTCGTTAAGAGCAGAGATGCCTTACTCATTATCTCTACTCCTACATTGGCACCTCTGATCCAAGATCCTGCCCTACAGCTTGCTGTGGGTTTGCTCCTGACCTTCTGATAAGGAGTTCCATCTGGGAGCTTGGCTCTACTTTGATGGCTTAGACCCAGAGCTGTGCCTAGGATTGGATGCTGGTATCTGGGACTGAGAGTACCTCCTCCAAGAGCCTTTTTCATAATACTCTTCTACCACCTTGTATAGTTGGGCTCCCGGCCTCCTGTTGCGACATTCTTCTCTCAAGGCCAACTTCCCGTATTACATAGGTGAGGGTGAGATGATTTCCTTCCCCATGCCTGTTCCTGGGGTAGGATTGTCCCCTATGCCTGAACTAGGCTTTGCTCATCTCCTCCTTGCTCATACTCTGTCCTCTGTACCCTCTGGCCAAAGCCACACACTGTCCAACTGGTTTTGCTCAGGTCCTTTATCTTTTCTAATGGCTTGATTAGCTCCCAAATATGCATGATAGTCATGACTTATGCCTGGACAAAATCCACTAGTTAGATATGCTTTCTCCTCCAGATAGCTCCTTTTTTGTGTTCTTAGCTTATCTCGTGTAAGTACATGACGTGAGTATGAGAACATGAAAAGGAGAAGAATCCTTCATCACAGCGAATCATCCAGTGATCTTATCATCGCCATGGTCAGTGCCTGCCAGTAATCTCTCCGTCGATGCAGATTGAAATCTGTGACTTAGGGAAGCACATTTGTGTCAATTACATACATTTCCATGGCACAGAACAGCAGAGATGAACATGGAACCAGATGGGAGTGATGTGTGGCAAAGAAGGGGGATATTCAGTGCCATTGCCTTTATAGGGAGTTTGGAAAGGATAATGCAGACTGATTGAAGTAGCTATCCTACTCACCACAGAGGCTTTTTAAAACCTTTTCATCCCTCCTTAAATCTCACACAACTTCTCCCCCTAATCTCTCAGTTGAGAACCTGGCTTCACATTTCAGTTAAATAATTGAGGCTATTCACTGAGAACTCCCTCTCCTCTCCTCATCTCATTCCTCTAAGATGTCTTCTGCCACTATTTCCTCCTTCTCCCCCATTTGGCATGAAGGTGTCATCTATATCATCCATTCTTTCTCTCTCTGAATCTCTTCCTTCAATGGCTTCCTGTCTACTGGCAGCTTCCCAACAGCCTATAAACATACTCAAGTCTCCTCTATCCTCAGAAAACGCCTCACTTGATCTGCCCTTCCTTGCTACCGATTATCCCTTATCTCTCTTCACTTTTGTAACTAAAATCCCTGAGAATAATCTAAAATAGACATTCTCACTTCCCTTCCTTTCACTCTTTTCTTAACTCTTTGCATTGGTGCTACCAACATCATCATTCAACCAAAACTGTTCTCTCCAAAGTTACTAATGGTCTTTTAATTGCCAAATACTCCTTTACGTCCTCTCTGAACCAGTTAATACTGGACTCCTTGATGTTTCTTTCAGATAAGTCTATCTCCAGACCTCAGGCATTTTCAGTGACTGTATTCCTTACTTAGAACTGTGTTTCTTCTGTTCTTTGCCTTTTGGCTTCCTTCATGTCTTAGGTAAAGTCCCACCTTCTCCTTAATGTTAGTGCCTTCCCTCAGACTACCTCAAATTTATCCTGTATCTATCTTGCTATCTTTCCTATTAGTGAGTAAGTTCCTTAAGAACAGAGATACATTTTTTGTTTTTTTAAACTTTTTTGTATCCCCAGCACATAGGTACAGTGTCCAGCTTATAGTAGGTGCTTAATAAAAGCTAATGGACTTGATGTGTCTGTGGGACCTTTATTTTTAAATTATTCATCAAGGCTATCAAATGGCCTCCTGGTGGCCCAACGCAGCTTGGTTGGTCCCAAAAGGTTCAGGATTTATCTATGTTTGTCACAAGAAAAAGTTCTTTCTACTCCAAATTCTCTTCTCCAATCTATCAGTTCAGTGTTGACAACTCAAGAAGTTTCTGCAGCTCAGATCCAACTGAGACAGGCTGTCAGATTTCGAGATGTTTATCTGAAAATAGCACCAAACTTTTTTTTCGTGTTTTGTCAAATTGAAATTCTGAGTACAACAGATTATAGAAAGGCACAGAGTATAAGACACAAAGAAGGGATTTGCAAAAGAGCTTTGCACGTTGCATCCTGATCTTTTGTCCTTGTCGTTATTATTTGTCTGTTGGCATTAAGCTGTCTGGATTTCCAAACAGATTAAAATTCAGCTGTAGCTTCTGTTCTGTTCTTTCCCCTTTTCATATCCTTCTTTCCCATAGTCACTCACTGGGGGGAGAGGAATGTGCCCTTGAATACAGAACTGAATGGGCAAATGCCACAAAAATTATTTGAGAATATCCACTAAGTGTTCCTCTTGGAATAAAAAGTCAACAAGAGTTAGTGAAATGCTGTGGATACCCATATGGAAGGCTCCTGGAATATACATCTATCAGATTAGATTGACTCAAAGACCCCAGCTGATCATTCTATCCCAAGGAGAGAGAACAAGGTTCCTGGGCTCCCATGAAGCCACATGACTGGGGAAGCTTAGGAGAATACAAATTTTCCAATCCATGGTGGCCATGACTCCTTGGCTTGGTTTCATTTGAAACTACCTTTTCTTAAAGTCCTCATAAGAAAGTTCATTTTTACCTTTTCTCTACAATAATAGACAAACTACAGGAAGCTTCTTTCCATAAGATAATATACCAGCTTAGCTGTCATTCAAGGGAACAGGGAGCACTTGTTTTAATTATAAGACTGAAGTCATACAGATGTAGAATTAAATGAAAACAGCCAGAGCTATCTTGCTCTTGCCTCAGAAGTTGTACCATTCTGTTTGATACAATTTTATTTCCTTTTGTTTTAGACACAACTTTGGGAAATTGGGCAGACGCAAAAATTCTCTTAAAAATTGTTGAAGGGTGGCTAGGTGGCACAGGGAATAGAGCACCAGCCCTGGAGTCAAGGGGACCAGAATTCAAATCCGGCCTCAGACACTTAGCACTTACTAGCCATGTGACCTTACGCAAGTCACTTAACTCCAATTGCCCAGCCTTCTCCCCTCCAAAAAAAGCAAAAAACAAAATTGTTGAGCTGAATGCACTGTCTTTATGAGATACTCAAGTGTGTGAAGGCCTTGATTTTATAGTGCTCAGACATATGTGGCTCTGTATTGATTCTGCCTGTAGGGACATTCAGGTAAATATTGGATGCTCCATCTGCCCTATATTCCTCTCCGTTCTCTAGCATGTGGATGGAGCCTCAGGCTCTTCCTGACCCTGGAAGTTCTCTGGGATGGGTGGCAGGATGAATGCATGGCATGCAGAGATCTCCTCTGAGAGGACCCAGCTTTCTTTTCTCAAAGCCCTTAGTCTGTGGCTGCTGAGAGAAGTCCCAGAATATTCTTTCTGAACCTTCATCATGATTGCTTCCCCATGCACCATGCTCACACTGTACCAAAAAAGCAAAGCAAAGTCACTCAGAATATGATTTATGTGGGTTTGTGTTACATGCCCATAGACACACAGGATCAGGGATTCTTAACTTTTTTGGTGTCAGAGACACCCCCTAGGCATGACAGTCTGGTAAACCTAGGAACCCTTTCTCAGAATCCTGTTTTTAAATGTAATTATACTGAAATACATATATAAAATATTTTTAAGAAACCCCAGACATTTATGGTCTCATAGGTTTGAAACTTCTGTAATAGATAAATGAGAATTTGGATTTGAAGGTGGGGAAAGGGTAGCATTTATAGAAAAATTCAGTTCATGTGGATAGGGTTTCTAAGTGGCAGCCATTTCTCCTTCTCTTGGCTCTGGCTCCCCAGTCACCCCATGATGATTTCAGAGTTGGCCATCTTCATAAGATCATCACAACTTTAGGGAAGGAAAGGGATTTAAAGGTCATCAAGTCCAACTCCTCTTTTTTATACATGAGTATATGAAATTACTTACCCAGGGAAAGACAGACAGTAAGTTTCTGAGTTAGGATTCCAACCCAAATCTTCCTGACTGCAAGTTCAGTACTCTCTCCTCCACTCTACCATGTTAGCTTTTATTCCCTTACCTCTATTCTGGTTCCAGAGAACCACAGTAACCCAGGGCTTGTGGCTTCTGGGAGGTGAACACCTACTCTATTTCTGATCGTTCCTGCCATCAGGAGCTGCATGGCAAACATGTTACAGCTCTTTTAACTGTATGTGGCTTACCAATATTTATTTGTGCCACACTTCCTATTAAGAACAATGATCAGTTTAAACTTGTACTCTGGTGTGTAGGAGGATGAAAAACCAAACTTTCCCTGTATATTTCCATGTATATTTTGTAATCTCTTTTAAAAAGTTTGGTGGTGAGAGATACAGACCCTTTGTGAGAGTAACTTGAGATTTTCTTCTGGTAATGCAGTTAGTGAAGGGGTATTTCTAAGAAAAGTGTTATTATGTGGATTCAATCTCTCAGCTACTACTGTAAATACCTGTTATTGGGGGGAACTATTTCATAGTAAAGTGGAAAATTACCTTCTGATTATAGAGAACGAGTGACAGGGAGTTTTCAGTGTAAATTACTGTAGTAGCAATAATTGCTTTCTTTCTGTTTTTTAGCCTTAGAAGAAAACAAAAACAAAATGTAAGAAAGGGAGGCATATTAAGTCATTTCTTCTGCCTCATTTGAGGAGCAGTCATTGCAAGGATTATCTACCCACTGCATAAAGACAAGCAGACAAGTGAAATGGTCATGCTATGTCCCTAGCACTGAAACAAGAAATAGCTGGATGGAGCTGAGTGTGTCTCTCTGAAAAGAAAGCTAGAAATCATAACAGTTATGGATTAATTTATGAGGTATTGAATTATATTTTTTTGTCATTCAGGTTTGCCCTACATGCATCATCTTAAAAGCTTGGTAATACTATCAACGTCCATCTGTTTTTAGAAAGTTATTTTTTATAACTTATGTATGAATAGAAAAATCATGGTTTATCTATGAATCTCAGATGAAGCACTTACCTTGTAATAAGAATCACTACATCGATAAGATGAGAGTATTGCCCTAACTCAGGTCTCTCTTGTCTCTAACAGTCTGAAAATCTGTGACCAGGGATTGCCTAAATAAGATACCATCACCAAATGATTGGCAGTGTATTCTGATTGCAGAAAATACTACTTAAGTGGGAGCAGATCCAATGTCAGAATGCTAAATCCATTAACCTAATATTAGAGAGTGACTATTAACATCACCAATGGATACATTTAAAATGAGTAATTTATATTATCTTAAAGAGTCTGCCTCTATGGTTTCTCAAGGTGTTCACCCCCCCCCACGCAGAAACATTGAAGTTCAGTTATTCCATGATAAAATAAGATTTTAATAGGTATGTACAAGGTATGTATGACCATGCGTAACCTGTCTGAACCTTAGGTAACTCTGTAGTATTTATGAACTCAGAGAGACTTATGATGTGTCATTGATGGGAATTCCCTATGCCAGTGAAATCATATTTTCCTGATGTGCTGATGTAAATATAATCTGATGCTAAGATGAGACAAGCCTTCTCCCATTCTACTCAGTATATCCAAGTCTGATTTAAGCGTTTACAGTATTAGGATTAGTAACTGGATTTTTAATAAGTATGGAGAACTATTCTCTCCCATGCCAATCTATCCTTCATTCACCTGTCAAATTGAACTTCCTAAAGTATAGGTCTGACCATGTAATTCCCCTTTTCTTCCCTCCCATTTCATCAACTCCAGTGACTCCAGGACCAAATATAAAATACTTTATTAAAGCCCATCATGACCTGGTCCCTCCTCCCTACCTTTCCAGTCTTCTTACACCTTATTTCTCCCATGTGCTTTGTGATCCAATGACAATGACCTCCTTGCTGTTTCTTGAACAAGACTTTCTATTTCCTGGTTCTGGACATTTTCACTGGCTATCCCCCATGACTGAAATTCTCTTCCTTCTTATCTCTACCCACTTGCTTTTCTGACTTCCTTCAGCTCTCAGTTAAAATCCTATCTTCATCAAGAAGTCTTTTCTAATTCTTATTAATGTTACTATCATCCCTCAGTAGTTATTTACAATTCGTCCCGCCTCTCCATTATTGATATATAGCTGTCTTAATGTTGTCTCACATCTTAGACTGTGAGGAGATTGACAGCTGAGCTTTTTGTTTTGCTTTGCCTCTCTTTGTATTTCCAGTGCTTAACATGGTGCCTGGAACTTGGTAGCACTTGATAAATGCTTGTTGATTTGAGAAAAAGAAGTGATTAGAAGTTGGAAACCCCAAAGTATTGGGGAAGAGTTACTCTAGGGAGAAGATGACTAAGAGGTAGATGAAGACTCAGTAATCAAAGAAAACCAGGCAAGATGAAATTAAGGTCAAGCACATTTGGAGGGTTTTGACCTCAAGCAACAGAAATATTTTCTAATATTCAAAAGGCATTAAGGAAGAAAGTAGTTGGAAGTGTACAGTCTTCCAAAACAGTCCCCAACTTATCCTTCACCTGTAGCAAAACTGTGTAGTACAAATGGGCCTTTTCTGAAATGGAGCACAAAAAATTAAGTTAGAACCACATTTTTGTAGCTATCTGATTGTGCAGGGATACCAGGCAAGTGATGCTTACATGTATAGCAATGGATAATAATACTTAATATTGACATGACACTTTAAGGTTTATAAAGTATTTTAGATATCTGATTTCTCCTTACAACACTAGAAAGGCACTGTGGGTGCTATTATTCCCATTTTACAGGTGAGGAAGCTGAGATAGAAAGTAGATAAGTGATCAACCCAGGGCTACACAGTATCTGAGCTGGGGTCTGAACCACATTCTTCCTGGCTCTGACTTCAGTGTTCTTTCTACTACTGACTTATTAACTTGCATATAATAAGCTCCTGACAAACGTTGTTGAACAAATGAATATGAACTTAATTTCCTCTCTTTTGTTTTGCAATTTACCCAAACTGAGAACCCCTGGACCAGCATGGGAGAGTTCTGTCATTAGTTTCAAGTCCCACTGTGTTCTCTGGACAAATATGAGTAATTCTGGTTTCGACAAAGCTCCTTCTGCTCCCCTCCAATCTACTGTGCCTTGGTACCGTGGGTTGCTCAGTGTCCAGCACTTAAGCATGACCAGAGACATGCATAAGAAATGACCAGGCCATGTGGGCAGTTCAAGGAAGAACGATGAACTCCATTTATTGATTCTTAGGACAAGGTTTTTATAGAGCAAATGAGACAAAAGAAGGGGACTCAAGTTTTCTAATCATTACCTTAGCCTGTTGTATCATGGAGGTAACACAGATTAGATAATTTCATAAGTATTTGTTATCTAGGTGACTAAAGTCTTAGGGTAAAACCTTTGACCTAGGCCTCAGGAATCTGCTAATGCAGCCGCAGTCATAAACGGATACAATTGAGAGCAAACTTCAAAGCCAAAGCTGCAATCTTCAAAAAACACCACATTTAGAGCTGACCACCCAAAGAAACCTGAGTGCTGAATCAAATATTTTAGCTCTTACTAGCTAAAATCTTGGGATATAGCCTATTGATCTCAGAACTCAAGTAACATCCTGATAAGTGTAACCTATAACAAAGAACTCAGGAGCTAACTGAACAAAAAAGTTTCATCTCATAGAGATTCTTGTTTTAAAGTCCACTATTAGGACTTAATATCTGAGTCATGAACCAGGCATCTTTGGCTCCCCACACCTTGGTGGTTGTGTTTGCACGGCATCGGATATTCAGGCCATTAAGTGAAGTACTAATTTATCTACACGGTTTGGTGACTACAGACAAAGCTTGGCATATGCCATACTGGTTCTCCTACACACCGGTGCCACAAGGCTTCACTCTGTACGTCCTGCTGTTCCTTACTTTGAGTTAATTAATGGCAACTCCATTTCAGGAATGCTTTTCACCTCCTACTATACATATTGTCATCGTTATGATTATTCTCATAGACACTCTTATTCATTGGAAATGGATGCCTTTTTCATGCCAAGAACTATGCTGGAAACCATGGCATTCCTCCTGAGACAAATGAGATCCTTGACATTTATCAGAAGTCTGCTGGTGTCCAGCATGATTGATCACTGGACAGCAGCTAGGGGGCTCCTTGATATTGCTGTTGGGATAGACAAATACTCACCCTCAGACACTTTACTAGAACAAATTAGCTATGTCTTGGAAATCCTGCATTACACAGATTTATTCTGAATGGAAAATTGGTCAATGTATCTTGTTTTTAAATTAGACTGTCCAGAGAGCATCTCAGCCTGTCAAACAGTTCACATCAGTGCATTGCATTGAGCATTTTGTGGTGTGTGCTTAATTTAAGAGCCTTCATCCATATTTTGTAGAGCAGGTAATGCCCTTTTAACTTCTGCGCTCTTCAGACAACTGGATCCTACCCATGTATTGTCATCCTGGAGGAAGCAAAGCTTCTCTCCTGAGCAATTAAGAAGCAGCTTGGCTGCTGGCTGAGGAGGAACTTAGCAAGTGTTCTTTTCCTACTTGAAGACCATAATTCTTCTAGGCACTTGAGGGTTCAAGGCTGCCGTGGGAAGATTCCCTCCTTATCACTCCTCTTCACCATGTCTTCTTTTATGAGTTCACTTTAGAGCCAAACTAGTAGATCAGGCATTTGTCTAGCACATCTTTTTATTCAATCCAATCAGGCAAGCATTTGTTAAGTACCTATTGTCTGTCTCCCTGGGCCTAGGCAAGGCACTGGGGATGGAGGGACAAACTTGCAGAGATCTAGCTAGCATTCTGTTAGTTTGGGTAGAAATAGTGAGAACATAGAGAAGTCAAGACAGATATGAGGGTGGGAGGGTGGGGTTGATATCTTCTGTAATGAAATATTGACTTCAGTTAACAACATTATGAAATATGTATCTCAAAACATTGAAGGACCTGGGATCTCAGTGTGGGAAGTGGCGCAGAACAATCCATATCAAATATTATGTTAAATATTAAATGATAAAGAAGAAATTTAGAATTAATGTTGCTTTGGTTTCTGTATTCTCCTATAATTTTCAATTATTAAAATAATAATTTTATAAAACGTCAACATTGCCTTCCTCTAAGACTATATGCAGAAACATTGGGGAATGGCTAATTATCAAGAGGGGTTTTTTTTGTTTATTTGTTTGGGGGTTTCTCTTGAAAAATGGCCAAGGTTTGGGCATTTGGCCCTTGTGCTTGGGATTGTAAATTCCTCCAGATTTTTACCCACCTTGAGTTATACATAGAAAGGTTTTCAGCATTTATCTCAGGAAAAAGACTAGTACTATAACAATTACTCAGACATATGGAGTCCCTTTTCATTTTGGGCCATTTTGAACACTGTTGATCCTAAGGTGATTGATTGAGTCTTCAGTGCTTAGCAGATTTCTCAATGGCAAGGACAATTCAATGTGATGTTTGCATTCTCCAACTTAGCCAACTTGCCCTCAACATGATGGGACAGGTCTGGTTACATTCATGTGTCCATGGCAATATAGTAAATGTTGACATAGAAAAAAAATCACATGCCAACTTTTGTATTCAACACAATTTGTTCTGTGAATAAACATATGAAACTCAGATCCCCACGGTTGTGCATTGATCTTCCCCAAAGGCTCATGTTTAAGGTATGTTTGTAATCCATACATTCACTCTCAGGAGGTAAATATAGCATGTGCTACCAGAGTCAGTGCCTCGAGGATTGTGAGGCCCTCTCTCCTCCAAAGGGCTTGACTTAATGTCACCTGAGTATATCTACACTGATGTGGGGGAAGGAGCAATTACAAAATGCTAATGACTGATATTCCCTCAGTCCCCATACACACAAAGGGCTGGGCCACTTTATTTAGTGCTGCTTTGCCACTTTCAGTTAAGCCAACTTTTGTTAAGATGCTGTGACTGGGAGGGAAAATGGAGAGGGATTTTCTCCACAGCTTTTCCACTCTACTCTCAGGCAGTAAAATAAATAGCTGCCATCATTCTGTAATCAGCAGCAGCAATAGAATACTCAAGGTTTACAAGGGCAGAGTGGAAGACTCCAAAAAAAACGGTGGGGGGAAACATTTTCAGAAATGATGAGAAGTATAGACTATTTGAGGTGGAAGGGAACACGAACCTCATTTTATATAGACCTGACCTCATTTTAGTAAATTGAGGCCCGTAGAGATGACATGCCTTGTCTGAGGTCACATGACTTGTATGTGCCAGAGCTGGAATTAGAACTGAGGTCTTCTGGTGTCTGACCCCATGACCTTTTCTCTGTACTGGAGTATAGCACATCATCTATATAATATAAATATAATATATATAATACAATATATAATATAAATAATATATAATATTAAAAAGTCATCTCTATAATGTTCTTAGCATTTGATTTGTTGCAATATGACTATCCTTGTTTGGAGATGATGTTCCAACTGGATTGTAAACTCCATGTGAGCAGGGACTTAGTTATCCAACAATGATCTGGCCTTTAGTACCTTGAATATATAACAGGTGCTTATATGTGTGTTGCATTAAATTGTCTTCCACACCAGAGCACTGTGGTGTGGTACCTGGTTTTCCCCATCCCCCTCCCTCAGGGAAGTGAGCAGACTGCTGGATCACCTCTGCCCTCCCCTACTGGGTCTCTGCCCTTTCCCAGTCAACTCACCTGCATAGAGGTGGGCGGGCTTCTGGGTCAGGGAGACTTGGCGATGGCTGGAATTTCAAGATGTGTGCTGACCAGTCACCGTTTTTGGCCTCTGCACATTTCTGCTTACGTAATACCTAACTGTTGGCCTCACGGGCTCCCTTTAAAAGTTGAGGTTTTACCTGAGAACAGGGCTGTACCTGGTACGGTGGGGGGGTACCTCATCAGCCCGCCATGTGGCCTGATCAGCCAACATGGTGTTTAATAAAGGGTCCATTCTAAATTGTTGCTTGGGTCTTGCTGGCGTTATTCAGGGCACAGCAGTGGGAGGCTCCTTTTTTATGCAAATGCCAACTTTTAGGTCAGTTGTACTCTTCTCATTCTTTTTATTTTTCAAAAGAACACAGGCTGTAATTGAAATCTCCCACTTAGAGATGCACCAATGGTTTCCATTTGGCTAGCGAGTTAGGAATTTATTTCACATAACTTGTGTGCATATGTCTGACAGCGGAGAGTTTTTTTGTCTCTATTGTCAATGTGTAATTCAGTTCTTGGTACATATTAGGTGTTTAATAAATGTTTGTTGATGGACTCTTGATTGTCATGTGACTTTAAAGTTCCTCAGAGGTTCTCAGGTCTTATCATTAGAACTAGAGTTCTTCCCCTTGTTTGAGTCAGCCAATTCTTCAACTCAAAAATGGGTATCATATTAATATCCACCTCAGAGACTTGTAAAGATGAAATGAGGTACTATTTGTAAGGCCCTTAGCACAGTTCCTGGCACATAGGAAGCACTACATAAATATTAGCTATTATCATTGTTTCCCTCTTCTGGATACACTCTGGATTATCAGTCTCCTTCCTAAAATATTTCACTTGGAGCAGATCTCAACACTTCTGAAATATGAGAACAGAGGATAACAGGGCAACGACCTACCTCATCCTGGAAGGTATGCTGCCAGGGTCACCTGAAGCCATCATCAGATGTGATCAGAGATGTGAGATAAACTGGGCCAGGTGGGCAGTTCAGGATAGAACTCTGAACTCTATTTATTGATACACTGAGCAAGGTTTTTATACAGCATTGAGACAAACAAGGTAACTATCTGTCACTGTTTTCCATTACTACTTTGTTTGGTTCTATGATATCAGGCAGATGATGTCGGGCAAACCTTGAAGGCTATCATGTCCATTCTTTATCTAGTGTTCCCATTTCACACTGGATGGGCTGCACATCCCCTTGTACTTAGTTCCCTTTGTGTCACTACTGTTAGGGTGAGTAAGAGTTCAGCGTGCTCTGTTCTCTGCACATCATGGAGAGTGGCGAGCCAGCATCCGGTTGGCCTGGGAGCAGCTGCAAGAAGCCAAACTGGAGTTGGCCCTCAACATCTCCCCCTTTCTTTGCAAGTAACTTAACACCATGAATTTCAGCACTAAAGGTGCTAAAATTTCTGTATACAAAATGCAGTGTCCATAGGGAGCAAGCAGAAAGGATTAACAAGATAATAACAATATAATAAGCATACATACAAAGAAATAATATCATAATCAATACAGGTAAAATATGTAAAAGCATAGACATCATATTAAAAGAAAACAACTTTAACAACGTTGATAATATTGGCTTAACAATATTCCTGGGTCAGTTCCAGAGAGATGACAATTTTGGATGTTTACTGATAAATTTGTAATATCTGAATCATGCCAAGCACCAAGAAGTTGGGCATGTCTTTTGGCCCAAAAAACATTAGAATCAGAGCTAACATATGGTAAAGGAGTTCCATAAATATATGTATATTTACGATTACATCTACGTAACAGTTGATTTCTTAATGATTTTAACTCATTATCTCAATACAATACTAACTGTTCTAATATATTGATCTTATACAAAAGATCTTTATCCTTATCTATATTCTGTGGTGTCTTAAAGGCTACAGAAACATTTATTTATAGTTCATTAACATATTGGGCAGTTTGGATTTCTTTTTTAGAGAATTTGCAGACACAGTGGTTGAAATTATCAATAATATTACAAACCTTTCTCCCTTTCTTTTTAAGAAATTAGAATTTTTTTAGTTAAAAAAAAACAAATGAAGGTTGTTCAACAATTACTCTCTATCAGATATACATTGAGTAAGAGTACAATTAATGCAGGTAATATTCCAATAAAATGTAGTATTGACTTATATCATCTGTAAATGGTTTACATTAGTAGAAGTAGGGAAGGCTTGAAGGGGTCAAATACATGTAGTTATAGGTTATATATGAAACGATTGACGTGATAAGGGTATATGTCTTGGGACTTAAATCAGGATGTAACCAGTTCAGTTTGTATTGAAATCAGAGTCATCATAGCAAGAAACACAAATCCTGGGGTAACAAGTTTCAGTTCTTTGGTTTAATATAATAAATATTCGATCTGCCCCCATGTGGGTGCAGCTTTTTGTGTAGTGGCTGAATTAGGAGACCTCTTCTTTATTCCCATGTTCTGTCTCTGTGATTTCTCCTTCTCTTGCTGGAGCTGATCTGGGGTGAGTTGAAATATACTCCCTGACATTTCTTTCTGGCACCTACACTGGACGTTCTGTGACTTCTGGAAAAATAAAAACATAACCTTGCCCCCCCCCCCATTAGTAAAAGGTTAGACCCTTCCCATTTCTATGTTTGGATAACATTCATTTGGGAAGCATGCACTTTTTCACATTGTTTTTCTACTGGTGTATACTCATTTTTGGTGATGTATAAAAATGTTTTAGGGCATATAAAGCAGTAGCTAATTGCCTTTATAGCATATTGGTCCAAGTCCCCTTTTATTTTGCAAATAGGTTTAATATCTTTATTCTGTTTGTCAAGATTATAAGGATTATGCCTGTAATTAATTTTATTTGAAAGTAATCACAGAAAAAGGGCAATAATTTGCTAGTGTAGGCGGGGGCCTTATCAATTTTCAATTGTTTTGGAATGCCCATTGAAGCAAAAGACTGTATGTAACATATGGTTAATTACATTTTTTATTGCTTTCCCTGTGTGAAGAGAAGCTGTAGGAGTAATAAAAATAACACAATGAGGGCAGTTTTTAAGGATCTCTCTAGCTTCTTATTTCCTAGTAATATGGAATTGTTTACATAGCACATGTGTATTTTGATGAAAATAAGAGTGAGATAGCATAGCTCTATGAATATTTTGGGAAAAAAGACTTGGAAAAACTTGAACTTTTTGATTAATAGTCACATTATTTTGATGAAGAGGTCCAGGAAGTGAAGAATGAGCTGTAGTATGTATGGGTTAAATAGGTTGTGAACTCTATCTTATGACAGTTTATAATCTTAGAAAAAAGGTTAAAAAGATCTGCATTCTGTGTACATTTAAATTTAGCAGTATCAATATGTTAGCATACTTAAACTGAATATTTGCTATCTGACACAATATTAAAGGGAAAAGAGAAAAATCATTTAACAATAATATCATAGCTAAAAGCTTTGTATTGTTAAGCAGAAGTAAATATTAGAATCAATGTAGTAGGCTATATTTCTAGTTTTAAGATTTGTAAGTGATCATAAAACTTTTATGAGAAAAACAAGGAAAAAATTAGTGAAGAAAAATAACATGATAGCTCTGTTTATACTTTAGAGCAAAACAAACTTTTAAAATCAAGATTTATTAAAACTAAGTTGATGTAAAATGTTCTTAAAAGTTAAAATCTTAAAGTGAGCTTTAAGTAGTTTGTAATAATTTCTGTACATGTTCTAATTCTTGATAAAAAATAATATTGAATTTCCCATAAAGCTAACAACAAAAGAGTTCATTATCTTTTACTGACTATTTGCTTTGATCATAGAAGAATATTTTCTTAAGTTCTTTTTGTCTTAGGCAACAATTTTCACCAATCATGGCTCACAGCCAAATTACAGTTAAATTTTTCATTCCCATGGAGCTGTAATAAACAATAAAGATTTACTAAGTCCCTCATACATAAGGGAATTTAATTTAACATTTTTTCCTCAAATTTAAACTTGTTCTGGTGTAAAAGCCCATTGTTAGAAATCTTTTTAATATTTTGCAACTTTTTTTTAGCAAGTTAGGTTCATTTTTTTAGGAACTACATAATCAAAACAAGTCCCTTTCCCAGGCTGAATGACCTTGTTTATAGAGATAGTTTCCAGGGGTCTTGGTAGTTTTACAAAATGAGAATAACTGAGATGGATTTTACAGAGGGGCTGGTGGTGATGCCCCTGCTTTGTCAAATCTCCTACCTGCAGTAGGAATGGTCTGAATGGGTAGAATTAATCCTAATAAAGTTTTCACCAGTCTCCTCCTTTCTACATTAGTAATCAATGAACAACTTTAAGTTTTAGCATTAAAACAGCAAAGTAACTTAGATAATTTCCACAACTGATAGCCAAATTGTTTTAGCTGTAACCTGCTCTTCAACTAATGGTAAAGGTGTAAATACCTGGTTTCCTATATGGCATATATAAACATTATAAGATGGGGTTTAGCAGAATTGATAAAGTAACATAACAGTTTTTACACAAATTTTTCCTCTATCTTTTAGTTTCAATGAAATTCAGATTAAAAATTTACTTATCTAAAATTATTTCTGGCTTACAATGATCCCTCAATTTTTAAAATGAGAGAATTTTACAACAATTTAAGAAGACCATAACAACGCAATGACATTGTGACATTAATTGTATTTCTAAATTATTCTTCAGCACTCTCTTTTTTAATCTGATCTGGGACAAGAGACTTATTGTAAAATGTTTTCAGCTGTTTTAACTTTTACTTCAGTAGACTTCATTGCTATGTTTTATTCCTTAAAAATTTCTTTGAAAGTGAGACCTTTTAACTCCCCCAAATTTCCAAACTTTTACTCTCAAAACCTCTATTCACACTGTTCCTGCAAATAGTTTATACCTTTCTAAAACTTCCTACCCATGCTCCTCTCTTTGCTACATGCTTAAACTTTCTTGAATTTCCTACTGTCTACTTATCCTTCTGCTGGACTTTGATTAAAACCCCTTTAAAACCACACATACTTTATTTCTTTCTAATTCTGACCTGACACTTCTCCTACATTCTTCAACTAGTATTACCATCATATAATAAAATACTTTTTCCCTTTTTATCTTCTTCCCTTCCAGCATGCCACTTGTATTCTGGCAGGCAAGAAGGAAGGGGGGAGTGAAAGAGATAACAACATTCCAAGGAAAGTACAGCAGTCCTGCTGCATTTTAAATTTTATAGGGTGTCAGATTACTCACATTCACTCTCATTCACACAGAGACACAAAAACAAAACAGACAGATAAAGAAAATGATAGGAAAAGTGTACTCAAAGAAAATTGTTAGAGATCTTTTACAGAAATCATACATTTGACCCATGGTGATAGAAAATTAGAAAAATCCCTGTATCAGCCTGGTGAAAGAAAATGGCTAAAAAAATGTATCTTTACCTAGCATACTTATATCCCCCTACCCCTTTTTTTTCTTTGTGGAGCTCCATTTGGTAATGGAATCTCTGTAGTGATCTTCCTTTCAGGTCCTTATTTGCCCCAAACATTGGGTGCCATTTTTGCCAGGGTCAACTGAAGCCAGCATCAGGTATGAGCAGAGATGTGAGATAAACTGGGCCAGGTGGGCAGTTCAAGATAGAACTCTGAACTCCATTTATTGAATAGAGTATTGATACAAGCTAGGTTTTTATAGAGTAATGAGACAAAGAAGGTAATTATCTGTCACTGTTTTCCATTACTGCTTTGTTTAGTTCCATTATGTCAGGCAGATGATGTCAGGTAAACCTTGAAGGTTATCACGTCCATTCTTTATCTAGTGTTCTTGTTTCACACTGGACAGGCTGTACACTCCCTTGTACTTAGTTCCCTTTGCATCACTACTATCAGAGTGAGTAAGAATCCAGTGCGCTCTGTTCCCTGAACATCACGGAGAGTGGTGAGCCAGCATCTGGTTGGCCTGGGAGCAGCTGCAAGAAGCTGGCTGCTTCTAACTGCCTGACTTGAGTTGGCCTTCAACAGTATGCCTCCTTCAAGGTAGCTCAAGTTCCCATGGCCTTTTTTGGCTTCTATATTGCATATATTTAGCTTTTAGTCCACTAAGACCCTCGGGTCTTCTTTTGGATCAGTTTATATCTAGCCACGTCTCCTCTATATTGGACTTGATTTGATTTTCTGTGCCCAAGTGTAAGACTTTATTTTTATCCCCATTAGTATTTATACTATCTGATTCAGCATAACATTTTAGGTTGCTAAGATCTTTTTGAATTTCTTATTCTGGTCATAGTTTACAAAAATAATCTAATTATTCAGATGGCTTTAAGCTGTAATTATTCTCCAAAACTGGAACATGGTATGTCCTTCTTGTTGTTTAGTATTTTTCAATTGTGTCCAACTCTTCATGACCCCTTTAGGGGTTTTCTTGGCAAAGATCCTGGAGTGATACTTCCATTTCCTTCTCCAGCTCATTTTACAGATGAGGAAATGAGGCAAACAGGGTGAAGTGACTTGCCCAGTATCACACACATAATAAGTGTTTGAGCTTAAATTTGAACTCATCTTCCTGACTCCAGGCCTGGTGCTCTGTTCAGTGAATTACCTAGCTGCCCTATGGTGCATCCTAACAGAATCTAAACTCATGTTGGCATGGAATGCCTTTCACAAGGCTCCAAAGTATCTTTCTCAACTGATTTCATGTTACTCATATACTCTACAATCCAGTCATACTAACTTCTCTACTATTTCCTGTATACAACACTCTTATCTCTTACCTTCATGCTTTGACAAAGGCTGGGGCTGTATCCCTATAATATTCATTCTCCCTCCTCGTCCTTGCCTATTTTAAACTTTTAAGTCCTTTCAAGGCTAAGTTTCAGGGATCCTTTCTGCATGAGTCATTTTCTGGGCCCCTCCTCATTGTTGGTACCACCCCCAACTTGGAAATTCCTTTGTGTGTTTATATATTAACTTAGCTATATACAAGTTTCCCTCCCCAATAGGATGTAAGTTCCTTGAAGGCAGAGGCTGTTTATCTTTGTTTTCATTCCACTGGTGCCTACCATAATGCCATAGTAGTTGCCTGACAAATGTCTTTTGAATTGAATTGATCTGAAGTCCCATGCTTATATCTAGTGATGGGATTGCCAACACCTGGGCTGTCCTAAGTTCTAAGTGTGAAAGACTTTCAAGAAGTTACTCAAGGAAAACTTGTTAAAGGTAGAACCCGGTCTTCTTCATTCCTGTAAGAAATGTCGTGTACCATCTACTGGAAGTTCTCTCCAAAACATACTCCTCTGCCTCATCAAGATTAGGATGAGTAAAAAGCAAGATAATTTCCTGTACAAAGGAAAAATAACTTAGCATCCCTTAGTTATCTCCTGTGCCACATGGATTTCACTTTAGAAATCCAATTTCCTAATGAACATGGCGCTTAGCAAATAGCTGTGAAGCATTCTATTTCATTGCCCAGCTCCTTGTAGGAAAGAAGGAGGACTCATCAGCTCAGGGTGGTTGGGTTTGTGTCTTTTCACACAATGGTAAATGTTCTTGTTCTCATCATAAGTGGGAGGGCTTCTGCCTTCAGGGCTACCTTGTAAACAAGTGGCAGGCCTGGATGCCAAGTTTTATCATGCTCTCCACTTTAACAAACAAAAGTCCTCTCCACTGGCTGTTCCCAGGGAAGGGGCGAAGTTCATGATGATAAGCCTGCGGAACCAGGCCTTGACGTGGTGTTCCTTTCTAGTTTAACACCACCTACACTCGGGGAGTTGTGGCAGCCTTGAAGTAAGAAAGGAAAGCGATGACAGCTTTGTTTCAGTGGCCTTAGCAAGTCCTTGACATTGGCCTCTTAGAAATTCAAATATAATTTGAGCCCTTAGCTTTGGTATTTTCAAATGAATTTTCTTTTCTTTTCCTCCCTTTCAAATGTTTCTACTTCATTCTTTTATGTACAGTTGCCTTGAAAAAAGCAATATACAACAATAAGGAAAAGAGCCCATGGATTGGAAGGTATCAGTGCTGACCATGTTATTTTTAACAAGAACAATGACCATGAGAGCCCAGATGTAGGCAGCAGAGAGAGTGATAAATTAGGATGAAGGAGACCTGGATTCTTAATAGGGATAGTCAAAGGATAGAAAAATGGGCAGTAGCCCTAGTCCCCTTGTGGTTAGGGAGCTAAAACTTTTTTTTAATATTCCATTCTTAAAATACAAATGTTCATCCTGCCAGGAGTACCCACAACCCCAGGCTCCACCCTAGGTCCTTATCCTGCCTTTTCCATTGCCTAATATATTACTCTGGGTACATACCATCCCATTCTATGGCCTGGTTTCTATAATTTCTAAATGATAAGAGTTACACTAGAGAATCTCTAAAGTAACATCCAGCTTCTTTGATTCTGACCTCTAACATTGTATAACTCAACCTATGTATGCTGCTGGACAGAGCTGTAACTGGCATGGTGCCAATACCCTATGTACAGCACAAAATCAGAGGACAGATTATGCTTCTTCCCAATAGATGCCATCCTGCTGCCTTGTAGCCCTCTGCCAGCCCATTACCCATTCTTTTGCCCAGTTATCACCTCAAGGGGCCCCATTGTCATGATGCCTCTCTCCTTGTGTTTGTTTTTGCCACTGAGGCTAACACTGTCCCATCTCCTGGCTTGAATGAACCCAAGGTCACACCAGCCATTATAGTGCTGATCTCTCTACTCCAAATGCTTTTGGTCTGAGTAAAAAATGGAAATTTGCAGCTTTGCCAAGGAAGCTATTTTTGCTTTGTGGAAAGAGGTAAGAGGAATAAGCTGTGTCTCTGAGTTATATACAAAACCTTGGTTGGGAACTTACAGCATGTGATGTCCAACAAACACAAGCTAATAGCTTGGCTTGTCAATGACTGTCAGAGGTGAAGACTGTCCAAGTCAGCCCTACTGCCTTGGCCCCTTATTAAGCCCTGCTCTCTTTGAGCTGCTCAGAGCTCTAAAATATTTTATAGCTTCTCCTTATACCCATGGCAACCTGCACTCAAACTTCTCCACGGGCCAGCCTCTAAGGGAGCAGCTGGGCCAGTGTTGGAATCACTCCTTCTAAAGATTTAAACTGGTGAATAACAAACTCATTTATAGTAAAATGATAACACTTAGAAATTACAATGGGCACATGAGCAAGGAAAGGTTGGTTAATGGGAAGTGTGGATGATGTGGGACTGGCCAGTCATAAAAGAGTGGGCAGGATGATCTGAGAGTGTATCACCTTGGCTACTGTAACAGTCCAAAAATTAAGCATGGACAATTAGTTCCTCCAATGTGGGCTGATACAGGAATTAATTCCATACTATAAATAGGAATCTAACAATAGTTTAGAAAATAACTATTGCAAGATCTACGGAGAGAGAAGGACAATGACAGACCAGTAAATCATGATTGCTAGACTGTATGTCGTACCACACAATCACATTAATAAAGCATAGGGGGAAAGTGCACTCTGAGGTTATATTAATAGTGGACTAATGTCTAGATAAAGGAAGGGGCTGATGTAGCTCTGTCATGGCCTGCTCAGAAGACCAGATCTGGAGCAGTGTGATATTTTAAGTCTCATCAATTTTTTTTTTGAGAGAGAGCACAGTCTTTTCCTTCTCCCCATTCTACCTAAAGCCAAATTGAACGTCTCTCTCTATTAACAAAGCAAGACAGGTCAGCACAAACCAACAAGCATATCTCCTGAGGAAGGATACTGGTAAGTTTGAGATGACCCAGTCTTAAGGGATGGTGAAATGAGACACATATATCTTCTTAGAGACTTATTGGCAGATAAGGTACATACCCAACTGACTTTCATTAAAGGCAAAATATGTTTGCCTTTGTATCTCCAGTGCGTAGCACAGTGCCTTGCTCCTCATGAACATTAGATTTGGGGGAAAATATTTGTGGACTTGAACTGAAAAAGTATTATCTATCAAAGTGATGCCAAATATATCAGAAATGCAGAAGAGAGACAGCTGACTTTGTGCTTGGGAATCAGGGAAGACTTCATGGAGGAGATGGCATGTAAAGGATACAGTTGGACATAGAGGAGGAAGGTGTGCTAGATGATGTGAACACTGGGAGCCAAAAATATGAAGGAAAAAAATTGCTAAGAGGGTTTGGTGACTGGTGTGTATTTCAGCACGTCTGTAGCCCTGTGGTGCATCAATGATAGTCAAGGGGTTGCCGATTCTTCAGTTGCCATATTTGGACTATATCCTGTAGGCAGAATCAGAATTAACAGCAACAAAATTAATGAGCAAATCAAAGCTTTCTTGTGTGTCCCTTTCCAGAGCTTTTTGAAATTCTTTAAGTGTGTCTGTGTGGATTGATATAGTTCTCAGTGTGTGTACAGGTCTGGTTTTCCTTATTTCCCTCTCTGTTGCCTCCTTATCTAGATCTTTGCATGTATAGTTCATAATTATCATTTTATAGCACCATAATATTTTATTTTATTAATACCTGATATGTTGTTGAACAATTAGGCACTTTTTAGTTTTTCTTTTTGCAATTTCAAAGAGAACAGTTATGAATATCTTTATGTAGCTGGGTCATTCCCCCCCCCCCCATCTAATGATGTGTAAGGGAGAGTCCTTGTAATGGAATCATTAGGTCAAAACAGATGATCAGGGATTTTTTTTAAAAAATTCTTAATGCATAATGATATTGTTGCCTTCCTCTGGACACTCTCTAGCTTCTAAGTGTCCTTCCTAAAATGTGGTACTCAGCACTGATCACAGTATTCGAGATATGGTCTGATTATAGTACCTCCCTAACATTTGACACTAATTATAATAACTATAGCTAGCATTTATATAGCCCTTTCAGGTTTGCAAAGTGTTTTTGGAATGGTGTTTCTTTTGGCCTTCAAACCAATCCTATGACCAAAATACTATTTTATGGATAAGGACTCTGAGGTACAGAGAGGCTCTGTGATGTTCCTAGGGTGAGTGTGTGCAGTAATATTCCAAACTAGGCAAGTTTTCTTGACTCCAAGTTCAACACTCTCTTCTGTGTACCCCACCTAGCTTCCCCAGTGCTGCTAAACCACCATTCCTCTCCAATGTAGTCAGATATTGGTTGAATTTTCATAGGATCATAGATTTAAAGAGATGGGACCTTAAAAGCTATCAAGTTTTACCTCATACAATTTACAGATGAGAAAACTGAGGCAGAGTAAAGTCAAGTAAGTTGCCTCAGGTCACATAATGTATGAGGTAGGATTTGAAATCAGGTCTTCCTTAATCCAAGTGTAACACTCTATCCACTGTAGGTGCTATAGTCCTTTTCACTATATTGTTTTGGATGCTTTATTACACTATTTACTCATCATGAGTTTATCATGCATTAAAACCAACAGGTCTTTTTTTCAAAGGAACCGCTATATATTTATGTTTTTTTTTTTTGTCTTGGACTTATGAAGTTGAATTTTTGAAACCAAGTGTAAGACTTTATTTATCTATCTCTATTACATTTAATCATATTCAACTTAGATCCATTCTCTTTCCTTTTTAGAAAACTGGGGCATTTGGCCTTTTCCTGTTCCAAGGAGCTTCTCTTGTTCTCTGTGATCGATTTGCTATCACTGACAGTGGGTAAGTAGTCATATTTTACCACTTCTTTCAGTACCAAAGAATGTAGTTCAAGAACTAGGAGATCTAAATTCATCAAAGGCATCCAGGTAGTTTTACTATTTCCTTATTTATCTTGGGTACTCACTTTCTATTAGACATTTTTGTTCTGTCTTTTGCAGTTCAGAGGTTATTCTACTTGGTGTGTTTCAATCATCCAATTCACCCTGGACAGTGGAACCACTGCTTCTATGATCCTTCTCCCCACTCATATATCTAAAACCAAACAAAATGTCCTTTCAGTTCTCCTTAGCTTTCCTTGCCAGTCTCATCTTAATCTTAGCCTTGATTCTCCTGACACCATTATTACAAGAGTGGACCATCCTTTAGTGAGGTCACCCTTTGTGATTGGTTCCGCTTCCAGATTTTGTCCCTGTCTCTCTAAAATTGCATCCACTTGACTTCTTCCTTGATTTTTGTCAAATTGATTTTGAAGAGGTTCTTTTTGTACAGATTTCCGATTTAGCTTCATAAATAGGTGCCAAAGACATTTTTGATACATTTTGTCATTGTGAAGGGGGGTATCTCTCTTTCTAGGAGATTCTCTTGCTTTTTGGTTGTGGTATATGCAGATGAATATTGTGAGTTTATTTTGTGGCTCCAATTTTACAAACATCATATATTACTTCTTGTTATTATTGATTTTGTGGGTTTTCTAGACATATAGTTATTCCATTCTGAAGTGGAGATATTTTACCTTCTTTGGGGCCAATTAGAATTCCATTGATTTCTTTCTCTTTCCGTACTCCTATTGTTGACCTGTCTAAAATAATGTTCCATAGGAGTGGCCGCAGTAGACACCCGTGCTTCACATTTCTTCAAAGGTGAAGGCTTCTGGTGTATCTCCATTGTATTGAATATTAGCTTGGCATATACTTATTTATGTCATATTATGGAAGGACCCCTATGTTTCTATATTTTTAATGCTAGCATAGTGAAGTATTTTGTTCTATTAGCTTCCTCTGCATTTCATGATGCAGCTTTGATTTTCCTCATTGATGATATATTGACTGTTTTCCTTGTGTTAAATTATCCTTTCAGTCCATTTGTAGATCCTACTTAGGGTTAAGAAATTTTTTAAAAACCTATAATGTAGTAGAAAGAGTGTTGAATTTGAAAACTGAGGACCTTGTTCAAATTCCAGTGTTGTAATGTGCCAAATATCACAGAGCTCCTAAGCAACAGAACTGGGATTTGAACCCAGTTTCTCTAACTCCAAATCCATTATTCTTTCAATTATACTGTGGGCATGTTTGTGTGATATACTGTTGTATTTTATTTTAATTTATTTAATATTTTGATATTGATATTGATTAATTACATGGGTTTAAAATTGTCTTTTTCAGATTTATATTTATTGGTATAAGGATTATTATCATATTTGCCATGCATAAGGAAATGAGTAGCCTACCATTTTGCTCTATTTTCAAAATCATCTACCTATTATATAGAGGTCAATTATTTATTAAAAGCTTGATTGATTTTCCCTGTCAGTTCAACTGAGCAGAAAACACAATGGCCAGTCTCCTTTTGAGATTGATCTGCTTATCAATTAATTATTTTATTAATTATTATATTTAATATTTAATAATAATTTTATATCCATTAATAATTTTATTAATTATTATATTTTGAATTTCTGATATTAATCATCCCTTTATTTTAAGCGTTCACATTAATTTACAAAGATCTGTGTATAACATAAAATAATTAAAAGAAAATTTCTCTTGATCTCATCTTTCTTATTTTCCTCATTCATCTCTCTTTTTTGTTTTGAATAGACTTAGTAATTATCAATTTGGATAGTCCTTTAAAAGTAACTCTTAGATTGATTTGCATTAAAAAAAAATTTGTTGACGCCATTGATCCCTGCTTTGATCTTGATGATTTCTCCTTTCCTTTGAAATTTTTTGAGTGCATTTTCCCCCAATTTCATTCTGCCATTACATTCTCTCAAAATCATATTTCTCTAAAGCATTCAGGACTATAAATTAATGTCAGTGCGTATAGCTTTCTCTGTATGTTATAGAACTGATAATTTCATTGTATATGATGTATTATATTTTTTTCTTTCTTTCATTCCATCATTGTTGCACAAATCATTGCTTACTTTCCATAGGGGATTATAATTTTTACTAGTTGTACCATTATTTGTTACTAGTATTATTGCACTATATTCTAGAAATGTATTGTATGACACTGCTACATTTTGGTATTTGCTCATGTCTTTCTGGTTCAGCATGTGACCAATATTTGTATAATTTCATGAATGCTGATGAAGCTATAGTCTTTGCTTACCTCATTAGATTCTCTTTAAAAAACTATTCATATATATTTTGTAAAACAGAAGAAAAATATTTTATGTATGTGTATATATATATGTATATATACACACACACACACACACACACACACACTAATTGTGTGTATACATACACACATAAATTTGGTCAATATTCTGATCCCCTCTGATTCATTTTGTATTTATCTTTTTCTTGGATTTCTCATAAATCTCCATTATTTCAAAAGAGCAATTCCCTTTTGGAAAGTTGTGAGGTTCCCTTTATGAAAACCACTACTTGGTTAATAAGGGTGTGAGACATATATGTATGCATGTATGTATATGTGTATGTATGTATTGGCCTCATTTCTCATAGGATCTTTTAGAATAATAAAATGTCAATTCTAATGTTTTCTGGTTTGAATTCAGTGCCTTCCAATATCAATAAGAAAACTCTTGTTTTTCTAGGTAAATTTTAGAGCAATCTTCCAGGTTTTGTTTTAATGCTCCTTTGAAACAAGGAAGTAGAGTTAAGCAGAATGCATCACTGAATCCTCTGAAGTAATTAGGAGTCCACAGCCTCTGCAATGAGAGTAGGGATGGATGCTTTGCTGTCACTCTATGGAAATAATATTTAGTCATTTTATTGATCAAAGTTTAGCTATCTTTATTTTATTTTATAACATAGGCATCATTTAGTACATTTTTGTTTGGTTCTTTTTATTTCATTCTCTACTAGTTCATACATATTTTCCCAAGTTTCCCTAAGTTCTTAATATTTTTTTTTGTTTCTTATTGCACAATAATATTTTATGTTACTATACAACATTTGTTTAATTGTTCCCTAAATATTCCATTGATTAATAGGCATAGGCTTTGTTTTAAGTCCTTGGCTACCATGTTTTTTTCTGTAAATAGAACCTTTACTTTGTCTTTGAGATACTTGTGATATTTACTACAAGTACTCTTGTTATATAAAAAGATATTTATGGTTTTGTGACTTTTATACAATTACAAACTGTTTTCCACAATTATTGCTATGGTTTTGTAAGGGAATCTAATTGGATTTTGACTTAGGGTGACATCGTAGGGTAACTTCTGTCTTCTTGGCTGATTGTACCATATTTTCTTTTTGCTTCCTGATCCATTCTGTCATCTGCCTCCTTTTTTATGGGTGAGTTCATGATATTCACATTTACAGTTATGACTGTTAGGTTTGTTTAGTCCCCATAATGTATTATTAGAGTATTTCTTTGTCCCCACATGTTATCTGTATTTGGTACTGTCTGATTCCAGTCCTGATCCCTCTCCTTTACTTAGTCTGCACTGAGATTGTTGAGGATCTCTCTTCATCCTGGCCTGGTTTTTTTTTTGTTTGTTTTTTGGTTATATATTTTTTAAATTAATGTATTTACTTTTCGTTTTCAACATTCATTTCCACAAGATTTTGAGTTACAAAATTTTCTCCCCATCTTTCCCCTAACCCCACATCAAAATACAAGCCTACTGAATACCCCTTCCCCCAGTCTGTTCTCTCTTATATCCTCCCCCATCAGTAGGGCAAGATGGAATTCTGTTCCCCAGTGCCTATATATTTCATTTTCCAGCTGCATGTAAAAAATGATTTTTTTAAAACATTTGTTTTTTAAAACTTAGTTCCAGTTTTTTTTCCTTTATTCCCTCCTTACCCACCCCCACTAGGAAGATAAGCAATTCAATATAGATTGTACAAGTGTAGTTACCCAAATCATTTTCATAATAGTTATAATGTAAAAGACTAACTATATTTCCCTCCATCCTATCCCACCCCCATTTATTTTCTCCTTTGCCCCTATCCTTTTTCAAAAATGTTTGCTTCTAACTGCCCTCTCCCCCAATCTGCCCTCCCTTCTATCATCCTCCCTCTTATCCCCTATACCCCTATTTTCCTGTGGGGTAAGATACCCAATTGAGTGTGTATGTTATTTCCTCCTTAAGCCAAATTCAATGAGAATAAAGTTGTCCCATTCCCTTTCACCTTCCTAATTCTACTCCATTGTAAGAGTTTTCTGTTGCCTCTTTTATTTGAGATAATTTACCCTAATCTATCTCTCACTTTCTCCTTCTCTCATTACATTCCTCTCTCACCTCTTAATTTTATTTTTTAGATATCATCCCTTCATATTCAACTCATCCTGTGCCCTCTCTCTATGTATACCTGAACATACATATGCCCATTCACATATATTTATATACACATGTACCCTCCTATACATATGTATATATGTATACATACACACATATATTCCTTTCAATTATCCTCATATGGAGAAAAGTCTTATGAGTTACAATTATCATTTTTCCATGTAGGAGTATAGATAGTTCAACTTTAATAAGTTCCTTATCATTTCTTTTTCCTGTTTACCTTCTCATACTTCTTTTGCTTCTTGTATTTGAAAGTCAAATTTTTCTGTTCAGTTCAGGTTTTTTCATCAAGAATGCTTGAAAATCCTCTATTCCCCTGAATGACCATATTTCCCCCTGAAACATGATACTCAGTTTTGCTGGGTAGGTGATTCTTGGTTTTAGTCCTAGCTCCTTTCCCCACTGGAATATCCTATTCTAAGCCCTTCACCCCCTTAATGTAGAAGCTCCTAGGTCTTATGTTACCCTGATTGTGTTTCCACAACATTCAAATTGTTTCTTCCTGAGTGCTTGCAATATTTTCTCCTTGACCAGGGAACTTTGGAATTTGGCTAAAATACTCCTAGAGTTTTCTTTTTGGGATCTTTCTCAAGAGGTGATTTATGAATTCTTTTGATTTCTATTTTGCCCTCTGGTTGGAGAATATCAGGACAATTTTGCTTGATAATTTCTTGAAAGATGGTGTCTAGGCCGTTTTTCTGATCATGGTTTTCAGGTAGTTCAATAATTTTTAAATGATCTCTCATGGCTCTATTTTCCAGGTCAGTGGATTTTCTAACGATATATTTCACATTGCCTTCTGTTTTTTTCATTTGTTTGGATCTGTTTTATAGTATCTTGATTTCTCATAAAGTCATTAGCTTCTAATTGTTCCAATCTACTTTTGAAGGAGTTATTCTCTTCAGTGACTTTTTGAAATTCTTTTTCCAACTGGCTAATTTGACTTTTTAAGACATTCTTCTCCTCACTGGTCTTTTGAGCCTCTTTTGCCATTTGAGTTAGTCTACTTTTTAAGGTGTTATTTTCTTCAGTGTATTTTTGGGTCTCCTTTAGCAAATTGTTGACTTGCTTTTCATGATTTTCTTGTATCATTCTCATTTATCTTCCCAATTTTTCCTCTACTTCTCTTATTGATTTTCAAAATCCTTCTTGAGTTCCTTCATGGCCTGTAACCAATTCATATTTTTCTTGGAAGCTTTTGATGCAGGAGTTCTGACTTCGATGTCTTCCTTCTGATCCATGCCTTGATCCTTTTTGTCCCCCAAAAAGGATTCTATGGTCTGTTTATGCTTTCTATGCTTGCTCATATTGCCAGCCAATTACTTGACTTTTGAGTTCTTTGTCATGGTAGAACTCTGCTTCCAGAATGGAGGAAGCTTTGTCCCAAATTGCCGGGGTTTTTGCAGCTGCCAGAGCTATTAGGAGGGGGCTATCTCTACTGCCCCCACAAGCTCTGGCTCACTGGCCACACACCCCAGGACCACCACCTAAGACCAAAATCCAGATCCAAACAGGTTAAAGCAAGAGTGATTATCCTCTGAATGTTCACTTGGTCCCCCTACAATCTGCAGGCCAAGAGCTCCTGAGGCAGCCATGAGAGGCAGTCACCATGCCTCCAGCTCCTTCTTGCACTGGTGCAGGGGCTGGACTGCACTCTTCTGTCCACCTGTGTTCCAGCAGAGTTCCCCGCTGACCTTCAATTTTTTCTTTAGTGTTTATGGGATGAGAAGTCTGGAAATCGCTACAGCTGCTGGTGATTCACTCTCCTGAAGTCTGCTCTGGCTGGTTGGCACCGTCTTGGGGCTAGAATGACAGCTCACAGGGGACTGTGTCCAGCTCCCACTTCAGTGTGATAGGCCCTTCCTGTCTGCCTGCCAGGCTGACTTTAGCATGAGATTTGTTTCTCTCTGCCATTTTGTGGGTTCTGTATCTCTAAAGTTTGTTTAGAGTCATTTTTTTACATGTATTGGAAGTGATTAGAATGGGAGCTCACGCCAAGTTTATTCTTCTACTTTGCCATCTTGGCTCCACCCCCAGAAGAGGATCCTGGCCTGTTTTTACCTATTGCGTAATAACCCTTTTCTATTTTATTTTTCTTGTGGAAATCTCCTCCATAATTATATCTTTTGTCATGTAACCCCTTCCCCCCCACCCACCCCAGACACACACTCTTTGTACCTATACTGCCTTGATTCACTGTTTAATTTATTGAATTTCTACACAGAACCCTTTCCCTTGTTTAACTCAGATAAGATCTTCATGCCTTGGTACAAGAAGCATTCTAATGATGTGGCAAAAGTGTTGGATTGGGAATGAGATGATCTAGGTTCAAATGAGGGCAGGTAGGTGGCTTAGTGGTTTGAGTACTGGGCCTGAAGTCAGGAAGACTTATCTTTGTGAGTTTAAATCTGGGCTTATTAGCTGTGTGACCCTGAGCAAGCCACTTAACCTTGTTTGCCTCAGTTTCCTCTTCTGTGAAACATGCTGGAGCAGGAAATGACAAGCCACTCCTGTATTTTTGCCAAGAAAATCCCAATGGGTACAAGAAGAGTTAGGAATGAGTGAAAAATGACTCTTTACTATCTATGTGACCTCAGAATTGTGTTAGATAATTCAACACTTTGAGGATGCTAGATCACTTTTTTCTCTAAATCACTGCTTCTCTGATCAAATGGTCTTCCTTCCAACCTTCTAATATACTTTTTTTTGTTCTACTCTCCTTGTAAAAATAACAAGTTTCTAGCTTTTCCTCCCCATTCTGTCCCTAGAATAATATTTTGCTCTACTTAAGACTTTTCTATTCCCTTTTTTCTTCTTGGAAATAAACAGATCCTGAGTCTCTATGTCTCTATTCCTTCACTGACTGTCAGAGATGGGGATTTCTAAAGACACAATACTCACTGCTCCCTCTCCAAGATGTTGTCATTTGCTCATCTGGTAGCTATTTCAAGTTAATTTTGCTTGTTTATTTTCCTAGAATTCTCTTCCTTCTTTCACTTGTCTCTCACGGATTATATTCAACTCTCATTAATAATTCTATAGGTTATTTGAACTTTGACTTCCCTTTCTCAGATTGGGGCTAACCTATGTGATTACCACTGCCCTTTGATATTTTCCTCTGAAAAGCAAACAGAGTCTTCCAAAAGTTTTCACATTATATTGGATTTTTTTTTATTCTCAAGGTTGTTTTTAAATACTTCTCCTTTTTGAGTATTTTTTTGGGGTCTTTTTGGTAGGAAGACTTCCATGAAGTGGATATGTTTCTGTATGCTTTTCAAAGTCTGTTTACTTCTCAAATTTTGACAATTTCCGTCTCATTAAAAAGCATGCTGAGATCTGCTAGGTAGATAATTTTGGATTTATGGCCTGGGCTTCTCATGAATATTATATTCTGATTTCTATAAAACCTCCCATCACTTCCTTGAAAAATCCACTGTAATTTTAATTGTAATTCCTTGGTCAATGCTTTCTTCTCTTTTGGCAGCATGTAGAAATTCTCTCCCCCACCCCTGTTTGTACCTTTGAAGTTTAACTCTAGGATGTTTTAAATGTTGGCATATCCTCTCTCGTGGGCACCCTCATCAATTTCTCTCTGTGTTTCGCCAATTCTGGGAAAGTTTCATGAATTACTGATCTATAATATGCAGGTTCTTTTGTTTTTCCAAGTCCCTTGCACTTAGATAATTTTGCATTTATTTTTATTAACTTAGCTGTGCCCATTGTATTCTTTCCTCCTTCATAGAATATAAGCTTCTGGACTGCAGAAACTGTTCATTTTTGTCTTTGTCAATCCTGAGTCTTAATACAATGCCCAGCATATAAAGGGTACTTAATGAATATCTCCTTAATTGGATTGAATTCAGCGAAATTGAAATGACTGCTGGTAATCCTGATGCTGCTGTTGTGCAATCTCTTCTTTGAGTGTCTTACTTATGACTGTGGATTTGGATAATTCTGTGATTTTTAAGCCTTGATTTCCAACTGGATGCATCATACACCATTCCATTTTCAAATATAGTAAATATGTTGGGTTTTCTTCTAAGTATTTTTGTTAATGTAGTCTGCTGTAGCTTCCAGCATGTGAATCATATTCTTCATGGGTTCCTCTCATTCTTTTTGAGGTCTCTTCACTCTTGCTTAATTTCTTCACCTGATTTTCTTTGTCCTTAATGCTCTTCTTTTCTTTGGTCTTGTCCTTCCTTAAAGAAGCATCCTTATTCTTGTTTAATGTCTCTGAATGTGTCATTCGCCCACTTGGGAACATGCTTGGGGACTCCTGAGGTTCTTGCCACATTTTTCAATAGTTGCTATTTGTTCATTGTATTTGCACCCTGATTTACTTGGATTATTTTAAAAGGTGGAGTGATTTTTATTTTCTTTTGTGGTTTTCTAGTTGAGTATCCTCTCTTTGTGTTTATTTTTGTGCAAATGTGTTTCTGTTTTACTGTATTTTCCATTGCCTTTTTTTAAGTCTGCCTCTCTTCAACTCTTTCACTATATACCATCTTGGTGTAAAGTTTAGATATTACCATCTGACTGATGGGAGAAATGAAGTTTAGAGTGGTTAATTACTTGCCATGGTCATACAGCTAGTAAATAATGTAGGTTTCAAATCCAGTGCTCTAGATTCTAAGTCTACCTCTTTAGCCATGATGTAATAATGCCATTGCCAAAGACATCAGTAGTTAAAGAGAAGACTGACCTTTAATAGGTGAGAGGAGGAGACATGGAGGATGATGGGGATTAAGTTTTAAAGAGATAACTCTTGTCATATCCTTACACTGATCACACCCTTGCCTTTGGTCCCATTTCTACTTGTAGTCTTTACTTCGTTGTCTTCTGTTACTGTTTATTCTGAATCTATTTCATGTTTTTATATCCCCAACAAACCTGGAAGCTCTTTGATGACACAAAATATAACTTCTACTGCTTTCTATATTTCCCAAGCTCCCTTAGATGGACCTGAGTAATGAATTTTTGGTGGTCCATTCCTATGCTTTCATCAGCGATGGAAATTCCCAGGTTTAGCAACTTTCTTCTCCATTGCAGATCTGTAAACGTTTCTATCAGTAAGCATCATGAAATAATTTCATGGGCTGTCTTGTCTTAGAGGGTTGTCTGAGAGCACTGCCCACAATAACACAGCTGGTCTGTTTCACAGGAAGGAAGGACCTGAACCTAGGTTTTTTTCTGCCTCCAAGGCCTCCCCTCTTTGCCACTCATAGAATGAAGTGATGCTTCAAAAGAAACCCCTCGTGGTTAGAATATGAAAATAGATCCGTTGTTTCTAATCTGAACTTGCAAATCCATTTTCTGCTGATGGTATATGTAAAATAGAAGTATTTCACATTATTTTTTTCAAATGTGTGTATGTTATTTATGAAATACAAATTTCTGTAAAAATTTTCCAGGAATCATTGTAGCCTTTTGTGCCATCATGTGTTTTCCCAATCCATGGATATAAATACTATAGGTGGGATCCACAGCGTTTTGGGGTGTTCAAAAGTTGGCTGCCTGAAGAATGGTTGGCAACCTCCACTCTCCTATTCTGTTGCACATTTGCTTTCCAAAGGATACTTGTGACATTCATTTTCTGGCACTTGCAAATTCAAATTCAAACAGCAGCTTAAAATCCTGTCAAACTTCAGTCCTCCAACCCCATCCTTTGGTTTAGCTGTACTAAGTTCCCAACCAGGCTGGCTGCTGAATAGTTAGATGCATGTACCTTTCAATGATATTACTTTTCTCATATCAGATTTGGAAGTCATTAGAATAATTGAAATATTCTGTAAAAACAAAATCGCTCAGTTCTCCCCATTTGTTTTTTTTTTTATTTCCTTTTAAATATGATTCCTCAGGAGTGAAATGTGATGTCTTATCTTTCAGATTTTGCTTTCATTTGCCTTTTCTTTCATTGGAGTGTTTCTCCGTACCTGCATGTTTCTTTTCCCCTAACCCTTTAAGTGGTGAGACAATTAAATTTTACATGGTAGGAGCAGGTGGCAGATTACATTTATAATGGTTTTCTGTTTCCTCAAGAGTTTGTTAAAACACGGGCACTTTGGACACAGTGACAAATGAGGACTTTAAAGAAAAATCAACAGAGCAGAAAAGTGTTACCTTGGTTAGAATCATTTCCATCCTCACACAGGACAGATTTTTTTTTTAAATTGTATCAAGGGATCTCTTAATTGGTCAAGAAAGAACCACAAATGCAGATGGTGAGATTGTGAGTAGAAGTGAATTGCTGCCTTCAATTGGTTAGGTCTAACAAGAACACTTTTTCTCATTTGAATAGATGAAGCAAGAGGTGAATGCTTGAGTTGCCTGCTTGTTGTGATGGGTTTCTCTCTATTAATACTGAAAAAAACTAATTAAAATGTGACCCTTTCTTCAGCTCAGCATGGTGTTCCCAGGAGTATAAAATTCATGCAGTGAGAAAGTTGAATTGTCCGTGCTGGAATTTCCAAATGATAAATTTCCCATTATGTTCGCTCCTTTGGAGAGCATCATCTGAGACTGAGTTCACACGGCCTCAGAATGCCAAGCATTCACTGAAAAAGGTGATCATGGAGTTGGGGTGCACTTTTCAAAATTGTTCCTTATTCACAAACCAGCTGAGGATGGTTTCAGTTACTAACAATTCTTGTCAATAAAAATTACTAAGACAAATGTTTTGTAAAATATAAAACTCTCTCACACACACACACATGCACACAACCCTTTCTATCATCTATCTGTGTGTATATATGTGTATGTATAATATATATATATATATATGTGAATTATATATATATGTGTGTGTGTGTTATATATTGTTCACATATGTGGTTAATGTAATATGCTAAAAATAGGCGAAGCCAAGGACCTGCAAAAATCCACATTGATTTATTTGAAGTAAAATGAACATCAGTAAAGTGTATTTGTAGTTGGGGAAAATGCAAATAACATTAGACATCTTGAAAGAGACATTATTATTCTCTCCTTTGGGATTATACTTCATTACCGAGGGGTGAGTGCAGAAGATAAATAATATCAAGAAATATAACACATGCATATGGATAAAAATAGATCCCAAAGTGCAGAAAATGATTTGATTAAGCCTCTCTTATGGGACCCAGAGCAATTATGGATATTTAAGTGTGTTTCCCAAAGGACTCCAACTGGCACAACATGGAGATAACCTCTGTTGCCTTTTGACAGATGTAGGGGAAGAGGGGACTTCACTGTCCTTTTCATCTTCATTTGCCTGTAGTTTAGAACATTTAGCTTTGAAAGGCCAAAATAAACCTTAGAAATTATCTAGTTTAGAGGTATCATGGCCCATGAGTATACAGTCCAAGACACTTGTGAATGTGGCCTGAACCTGATTAAAATCTAATAGGAAAATATTTAAGAAATAAAGAAAAATACACTAAAACATAGCTAATGTGAATATGTGATTTTTGAGTCATGTGCTGTTTAGAGGCCCCCATTTCTACCTGAAGTAGACACCACTGTCATAGTCCAACTGTCTTTTATATATAAAGTTGCCCTTAGACTAAAGTATGTAGGTGACATCATTTCAGGGGTTCTGTAATTAGATAGGAAAAGTCTCTATTTATAATAAGAAAACTTCAATTATTGAGTTTTTCCACTATGATGAAGGTCATGGAAGCTAATAATGATATGCCCTTAAAAATCATATTTCAAAGCACTTTGAACTTACAGCATGAATGACTCCTCTTTGGCTCTGAATCAGCAAGGTGTAACATCTGGCATTATCATTCGACATACCCGTGTTTCCGATAATAAGACCTATCCCGAAAATAAGCCCTATTGAGATTGCTACTGTAGTGAAGGTGATCCCCTGCGCTACACGCTACATTACAGTACCCTCTGTATGCACCATCCCCCCTCCCCCCCCAGGTGAAATGCACGCCGCGCTCTGAGCTGCATCCAATCAGAGCTGCAGCAGTGAGCGCATCATCCTGTTCTTCCCCAGTGATTTGCTTGCTGGCGCCATTGAGAGCAGTGCCGCGGAGGAGAGCTGAGGCAGGACAACATAAGCCCTCCCCTGAAAATAAGCCCTCTGGTGTTTTTCTTTCCAAAAAAAATAATAAGACGGTGTCTTATTATCGGGGAAACAAGGGTACCTTTATGAAGCACTCATTTATGTAGGGCTCCTTGGGAGAGAAAATGACCAAGAAGTGAGCATGCTTCCTGCCCTCAGGGAGTTTACAACGTAGCAGAGTAGCAGGAGGAAGGTGCTGCTGGCCGTTTGTCTGCTTTTATTCAACAATAAAAACCAGAAAGGCTGTGACACATTCACCCCAGACTGCCAGAGGAAGTGTCTAAGAACCTCACTTTGGCCTTTGTGTGTGGTGCTCCTTGCCTTCCCACAGCTTTTCAGACTTTCCACATCTTTTTAGATCATACAGTCATAGATTTAGAACTAAAAGAAACCTCGGTCATGTAGTTGAGTCCCCCGACCCTCTTTTTATGAAGAAACTGAGGCTTAAGGAGGTTAAATGACATGTCCAGGGTCACAAGATCCTAAATAGTAAAGCTGGTATTTGCATACTTCTCGTACACCACATTTGGCCCTCTGCACAGCTTCATTTGAGGACAGATGGTACAATGGAGTCAACACCAAGCATGGCTTCAGTGAGAATAGTGAGGAACTCCCTCTACCTCCTTTGCCACTTGGCATCTTGAGCAGTTTCCTGGGGCACTAAGAGGTCGTCACCTTCACATGTTCAGTCTGTGTCACAAGTGAAACTCTGGGAAGACTGAAAAATATTTGTGCAATGTGTCTTCCTTTTCTGGAGCCAGCTCATGATCCTCTAAGTCTGGTTGCTTCTGTTCAGTTCAAGTGTGGCAGGCTTTTGAGACAGAGCCTGGGAGGTGGTTCCTAGAAGATGCAATTTGAAGGGAACAGAGGTGCATCCTGGCCACTCTGGAAGAGACTGGAGACTTTTGGAAGACTGGTGCAGAGAAAATAACTGAAGTACAGTTGGCATAAAAAAGGCTAGCTGGTGGTTGAGGCGGCAGATGCAGCAGCCATGCCAGTGGTGCCTGTGATGTTGAATGAGGAGTGCTTGGGGGACTTAGTCAATCTGCCCCTGGGTGAATTATAAGCAGAGTGTGAAGGAGTGTCTGATTTGGGGGGGGAACTGTTCCATGATCGAGAATCTGAGAAGCTGGTAAAGTCACTTGGCCTACACACAAGTAACTTTCCTTTCCATCTAACAGTGGGAATGCAGAGTTTTCTATTTAATGCTTAAGTGCATTTGTTAGTCTTGGGTAGTATTTTTAAATGCCATCTCAGTGTAGATAGAATCTGACCTCATAACTATTTTGGATATTTGTTCAAGTTTAACTGTGATTTGGGCCTGTAGGAGAGAAGAGTGGAGTTTAGTTTTCTGGTACAGAGATTCAGAAAGGACCTTGGTACTCTGGTCTGAAAGTACAGGTCTTTCTCATGGCCAGGGGTGAAGCCAAATCAGTAGCTCAGCAGGGAATGTTATGGCTTCAGTACTTAACTAGATCTGGAATTTTTCTTTAGCTCCTCAGGTTAGAAAGGGTCAGAATCATTTTTTCTATCTGAGACAGGGTTGGGATATCTGGTAATACGGCCTCTCTCCTTTCCCTGCAAGTGCAGGGAAAATTCTCTGCAGGGGGAGAGTTGAGGGGCCTGACTAGGCAGTGAAACTTATCCACTGGGAGAAGAAAAGCTGTGGCTGGTCCCAGCCAATAACACCCACATTCTAAAGGAGGGAATCCTTTGTCCCTTTAAGCTTCACACCCAGACAAGTATAAATTATACTTTTAAAATGCTTAACTTAAAAAAGCACACATTTAAAAAATAAGGTGGAGGAACTAATATAGTCAAAGAAAACTAAGCTCAAATGTCTAGAGGGATAGGGATGGGACCTATGATGTCATTAGTATAGGAAAGTCCCTTTACCACCCCAAGTCATCTTTAAAAGTCTGCCTCTCTTATTTGATTTTTAGAATTCTTTTCTGAACTCTTTTGGGACTTGGGCCCAATTCACATTTTTCTTTGAGGCTTTGCATATAGCTGCTTTGATCTCATTGTCTTCTGAGTTTGTGTTTTTATCTTACCTGTCATCACAGTAGCTTTCCATGGTCAGGTTCTTTTTTGTCATTTGTTCATTTTCCTAGCATTTTTTCTTGACTTTTAACTTTATGTTAAAGTTGGGTAGTGTCTCAAGCTTCAGGTTTTCCATTCTGCTGTGTTCAGAGCTAGTTCAGGGGGCCTGGAATGTGTTCCCTCCTCACTTGTACATTTTAACTCCCTTCCAGGATCTAGTAGCTGCTGCCTCCTACAGGAACCTTTTTCTGTTGCCCCAATTTGGTAGTTCTCCATTTCTCCTGAAATTTCCTTGTGCTTACTTACATATTATAAGTATATGTAATATTTGTTGTATTTTTTCAGTGTCCTCCTTGAATAAGCTCCTCGAGATCAGGCATTATTCATTTTTTGCCTTTGTGTTCCCAGTGTTAATAAAGTACCTGGCACATAGTTGACATTTAACACATACTTGTTGAGTTGAACTTAAACTCTCAGTACCCACAAAACTAAAATTATGTGTTACCAATCTGTATCAGTGAAGGGAGGGCAGCTAAGTGGTTCAAAAGATAGAACTGTGGGCCTGGAGTCAAGAAGACCTGACTTCATATCCAGCCTCAGACACTCCGTACCTGTGTAACCCTGTTTGCCTCAGTTTCCACATCTGTAAAATGATGTGGAGAAGGAAATAGCAAACCACTCTGGTATCTTTGCCAAGAATATCACCAAATGGGATCATGAAGAATTGTATGCTACTGAAATGACTGAACAACAAAAATCAGTGAAGGGTGTTTCCAAATGAGAGTTTCTTACCATGATAAAATCACATAAATATAAGTAAATATCCCTAAATTCTCTACCTTACTCATTCCAGTAACAACAAATTGATGGCTGTGAAATTTGGTGGTAACAGAGTTTTATGAATACATAGCTTTATTTTTTTGGAAGGGGAGAGGATCAGAACAGCTTGAAACTATAGTCTTCTATAATCATTAGGCTAAAGTAACGCTGTCCCTTCTTCTGATATGTAGTAGGTAACAAATGATCGCTGAATAGGAACAACTGAAGACCTTTATCCCCATTATGATACAGAAAATTAACAAATATGCCCCACTCAGATTCTATGAATGATATATTGTATGTAGATTCTGCTGGAGGGGGCTAGGGTAGGCAACGACCTCAAAAGGCCTTTCCAAGTCTAAATCTATGATGTTGTCTTTTCACCTATGACTTCTTCCTAAGGAACTAATTGAATACTTGAAAACTCACATTTTTCTAAGAGGAAATGCAGAAACTTAGAATCTAATTACAGTCCCTTCTTCTCCCCACATCATGGAAAAAAGTGTTATCTCTAGATGAAAAATAAACTTTGCAGAAAGTCCCCTAAGAGCCAGTAGTGTTTTTCGCACTGCCTAACAGTCCCTTAGGATTCAAGGAAGCATGAGAAAAGAGGTCATATGGCAGTGGAAGTACAACTAAGCATTTCCTTAAAATAAAACAATCAAAGATAGAGTAAAGATCTATTCACATCAAATTCACTATACAGACTAATAGAAAGAGAACAGTAGTCACAAGTTGAGCTATTGCTTGGGTTTTTTAAAGGCATCACTTCACTGTTATCAACCTTTTCTAGAAAGATGTGTGTGTGTGTGTGCCCAGCTCTTTGTGACTCCATTTGGGTTTTTCTTGGCAGAGCACAGGAGTGGTTTGCCATTTCCTTCTCCTGCTCATTTTATAGATGAGAAAACTACGGAAAACAGGGTGAAGTGACTTGCCCAGGGTCATACAGCTAGGAAGTGTCTGAGGCTGGATGTAAACTCGGGAAGATGTGACTTCCTGCCTCTAGGTCAGGCAGCTCTATCCATTATACCACCTAGATGCCCTACTTTCAGGTAAGGTTTTGTTTATTTGATGAGTAGAGAGACACTTATATTTTTAAGATTATCTGAAGAATATAATTTTGGTAGGAAGCTTAACTTGGAACTTATTCCTTACAGAGTCCATAACATTCTTCCATATTCTTCCTTCCTATTGAGGAAGACAGTAGTGCCACACCCAAGAATATAATTGGGAATCTGGCTGTCAGGGTGGTTACAGGTGTACAGAGTGGCCAGGCAAGGCCTCTGCTAGGATGGAAGAAAGGCTCAATGAGCCTAAGAATAGAGGTGGCATCTCAGACAGCTGTAGCTGTACTATAGCTCAGTGGTGTGTAAGAAAGCTTGGACCTGAGGAGGGAGGTGAAGTCCTGGGGCCATCATAGAAGCAGCTCATGAATCAGGGCTTGCGAAGAGACTGAGAAGTCAGCTCACCCTCGTGTAATGACTGGAGAACTGACCTTTCTGACCTATTCCTGAGCCCTGTTGCTATATAACCTTCAGCTAATTTCTGTCTCTTTATAAACCGGTCATGTCATTATGCAATGGTTTCCTGCATACACATGAGAATTAAGAAATGCTGATTTAATTAGCTAGCATTTATATAGCACTTGAAGGTTCATAAAGCACTTTACAAATAACTCATTTGATCCTCACAACAACCTTGGGAGGTAGGAGCTCTTATCTCTGTTTTGTAGGTGAGGACACTCCACAGAGAAAGGCTGGTTAGATGACTTGACCAGGGTCACATAATTCACGAGGCAGGGTTTGCACTGGGGTCTTTCAGAGTCCAGCTCCAGCATTATGACTCACCATGTTAACAAATTAACTAATCAGAGTTAGTGTTCTAACTCAGTCATGATCAACTGGTCTCCCAGGTTATGCCTTAGAGATGTGCTGATGGCCTTGGTGACCCCATGTGCCTTTTAGAGAGTAGGAAATACCTCTTTCACTTAAATATGTATGGCTGATACCACTGATTTTCACCTGACTTAAGCACAGCATGTAATTTACTGCTGAGCTTATCTTTTCCTGTGAGATATAATGTGGGTGTTGTAATCTAAAAACCAGAGTTCAGGTCCAAGGTCATCCACATACAAGCCACTTACTGCGAGAGGCCTGTAGGCAAGTCACATTACCTTTATGAGCCTCAGTTTCCTCATCTCTTAAATGGCCCTCCTCCCTCACAGGACTGTTGTGAGGAAAATACTTAACAGTAATGTTCAGGATATAAACCAGAATTACACCCATATCCCACTATGTGAACAAAGTAAATGGCATTAAAAGTTTCTGTACATGAGTCAGCTTGCAACCCAGGCTGAAGGAAAACTCACAGGTGAGTCTGACAATAATGGTGATGGAAGAGAACAGTCAATGGCCCGCCAAGTCATAGGACAAATGAAGGCTAATGTACAAGTAAAGCAGGGCAGCCATAACTCGGGTGAGCAGCTGATCTGGCGCCCGGTTCAAATAAACAATGTATTCTTTCAGGTATGAGCGAGACCTTGGTGATGTCATTTCTCTGGCCTTCAGCCGACTGCAAGTTATTGTAGAGGCATATAACTGGATGGGAGAAGTGGATCTTTCTTGTATGGGTGTGGATGATTAGGTTCATCTGGGCTCTGAGGCTCAAGGCTCCATGGAAATACCAATTTTGAAGGGAGAGGCTTCTTACAGGTTCTAAGCTTGGGCTTTGTCACTAATGTGACTGCTGAGCTAATACATGGCTGCTTAGTCTATAAAAGTTGAAGTTATGCAGAACGTGAAGCACTCATTTTAATATAAAGATGCCAAGGGGAATGCCCTTTTCTGGGTGGCACATTATATGGAGTGCTGGACTGGGAGTCAGAAAGGCCTCAAGTCAAAAACTGATCCTCAGACACTCACTATATGGGTGATTCTGGGCAATTCCCTTAACTTGTTCATCTGTATGACTGGAAAAATGACAACACGTACCTCCCAAGTTTGTGAAGATAAAGATAAAGTCTGTAAAGTGTTCTACAAATGTAAATTAGTTTTATCAAACTGTTTGCTTTAGCACATACATGAGATTTTACATCTTCTGGGCAGGACTTGTTTAGGTAGAATAGACCACTAATATAGCAGGCCGTGCTGGCCTTCCATGACTTGTCCCTTTCTTACTACCAGGGAGTAAGTTAGCCTCAGAAAGGTTTTCTGAAAATACAGATATTAACATTATAAGGAAAGGGGAGGGAAACTTGGGGGAGACCCTCTCTGGATAGCAATAGTTAAAAAAGCTGATGAACTGATCAGATTAATTCATTGCCACCTTTGAGATAAGTAAGTGGTAAATGGAGTGCTGGGTTTGGAGTCATGAGGACCTGAAGTCAAACTCCTCCTCAGACACTTACTGGCTGTGTGACCCTGGGGAAGTCACTTAAACTCCATGTGCCTCCATTTCATATTATGTAACCCAGCTTGTGAGGATCAAATGAGATATTTCTGTAGTGCTAATCACAATGCCTGCACACAGTGGAAACTATGTAAGTGCTGATTCCCCTTCTCTTTGGAAGCTTAACAGAACAGAGAAGTGGAGGGGGGCAGGAGGCAAGGACGGAGGAAGAGGACTTTGGAAAATATCTGGAAAGAAGTAAAAAAATCCACTCTGTCATCTGGCTATTTTAGCAAAATCATGTCAAATATATAGAAACATTGAAAAATGTAGCCTTGTATATTGATAAATCAAACCTCAGCTTGATTCACCTTCATCTTGTTAAGGGTTGGACAATTACCATGAGAGCAGAGGCTGCCGATGTGAGTGCCAAGGATGGCTGTTTGCGTGTATTTCACCTGGCCATCCTCTCATTGTTCCTGGGCATGTGTCTTGCTACATTTTGTTTGATAACCTTTCCTCAGCTTCCTGGCATTCCTGCCCTCTCCCAAAAGGCCCATCCATATACAAACTGGGCCATGGTCCCCAAGGCAGGTTTTCCTCATTTCATTTACACTGGATTAGTGAGGCAGCTGTAAAGAACCCTTTTACAGTTTCAGTAGATGAGAGAAAACGTGCTTTCAGTTGATTTCATAGCCTCAGTCACCAGGCATTACTTCTTTGCATCCATTCTCTCTCATGTTTAGAAATCAGTCAAAAAACTCACTGTATTTCTGGGTGAAAGCTTCATAACTATTATCCAGCCATATACCAGGTAGTTGTCCTGGATGAGTATTTTAAAAGGCATCTGTAATGAATGAAATGTTCTGGAGAAAATGCTTATTTCACCTTCCCACTTGGGTTTTTTTAGTCTCTTGTTCAAAGGAATTGATGATCAACAGTGCTGAATGTTCATCATGTGTTTGTTTTCATGTTTGTTTCCACGAGTCTAACAGTAAAGTTGGAAATGCCTCTTTCTAGGTAATCTCTTACTCTGGCCATGTAATTTTTTATGTTTGTATTTCAATCATGAAACAGAGTACAATAATGATTAGTGAAACAAACACTGTTTGAAGAGTCAAAACTCAAGAATGCATTGTAGGAAAATAGGGGGTTTATCTAGTAATTAATGACTATAATTTTCCTCTGTCATCTAGCAGTACATTTCCAGGGTCTTCTCCCATTAGTATAAGGAGGTGATGGTGGTAGCAGTAAGGTCAGTTAAAGCCTCGTGGGGCATCTCATCTTACCTAAAATACAATGAATTTCAATATGAAAGGAACATGAGCTCTCAAATAAGGAATGGTTAACAGATTTCCCAAGAAACCTAAATTCTCCAATTTGTCTTCAGGAATTTGAATTTTGAAAAAGTAAACTGCTATTCCTTTAGGCATCTTCTAGAGTAGATGCAATGTTAAATTGAATCTAGTATTTTGAAAAGTTTAAGAGAGTGAAAAAATACACAAGGCATTAAATGTGTCCAATGGCATGCTTTGGCAGGTACTTGTATATTATCCTCTCTTGCTATTATGCCCTGTATATGGTCAGGTCTAGCTTAAGTTTATCTTAGACACAGGTCAGGGAGCCATCTCTAATTGTAGACTACTGCAACTAGGCTACCCTTTTAAAAATACTGGCCCAAAATAGTTGTGTATGTCAGCACCATGGCCAGTGGTCACTATATAGTTGAGTTGCATGCTGGCTCAGCAGCCTTGGCTATGGATAGCAGCAAGACTATTCTGTCTCGCAGTGTGCCATGGGGGGGGGGGGTGGCACAGAGGGAATAGAGAGAGGTAGCATTCTTGGCCATATATGGAGAAGAGGAAGGATAATTATAGAGTGCTGGTAGAATTCATTAGGCTGGCCAACTGTGAGTGAATGAGTGAATTTCTTCTGGGCCATGAGGAGCAATTTTATTGGTTTTTGAAACAGAAACTTCTTCTTTGTGGGCATGGCTCTAACTCTGTCTTGTTGTATGTTATAATGCATAGGGAAAAAGTGAAGTGACTTCATTTTAAATAAGAGAAAACTGAGGCCCATGGAGGCTAAGTGACATATACAGTTAACCAATGGTAGGCCTGGCATTGAACCTAAGACCACTGATGAATTTACCACCCAAATAGGTATATATTGTAGAAGAAAAAACAATGGATGATAGGCATACCTTTCCATCTTGCAAATGTAGCAAGTCAGTTTGGAGCCTAGCTTTGCGTTCTGAAGGGCCAGGTTCCCTTTGCTCTGATTTATGGGACAAAGAGGAGTTTGGAGTCACCTGTATGTCAGGCTGATCTTGATGTTGTTGCCACTGTCCAGAAATCTTCCTCTCTGCTAGACAGTCTGCCTTCTCAAGTCCAAATCAACACAACTAACCATTCCTCACATAGGAATCCAGACAATGTAGAAGTGAATGACTGTTTTAAGCCTGTCTAGCTTACTTTCCCAGCAGAGCCACAGTAAGCAGGGAAGAGAGAATGCAAGCCATGCCACTGTAGTGCCTAAGACATAAGAGGGGCTGGTAGGATACTTATATAAATACTCAGATATACCTTGGATCTCTTCCTAATGAGATGTCTTTACTCCTTTCATGACCCATCCATGCTGTCATGTCTTAGGCAGCTAGGTGATAAAATGGATGAAGTACTAGGCCCTTGAGTCAAGATGACCTGAGTTCAAATTTGGCCTCAGAAACTTAACTGACTGTGCAATCCTGGGCATATCATTTAGCCTCAGTTCACTCAGTTTAAAAATAAAGATAATAACAGCATTTACCTCCCAGGGTTGTTGTGATTATCAAATGAGATAGCATTTAGTGCCTGGCACATAGGAGGTGCTTAATAAAATGCTTCTTCCCTCCCCCACTTCCTGTGCTATCCCATGAAGAAAATATACATACATGAGAAACTCAGTGTGTGCCATCTTCTTCCTCAGTAGAGAGGGGAGAAAGAACTAAGTTTAGACACAGATTACTGATGACCTTTCCAGGTACAATTCCTCCTTTCACTGATGGTATTAAGAAATTTTCTACTCAAGGAACCGTCAGTGGTACTAGAATGAAATCCCTTGTCTTTCCATGATTACCTAGTGATAGAGTTGGCAAAGACCCAGGAAGGCATTGCACCTTCATTCTGTCTGCCAGGCAGTTTCCATAAGATTACAAACCTGCAAATATGTCTCAATAGAAATCCTTAAGCTATATGGATGCTCCCTTTCATGGCATATGTTGCAACCAATCCACATGTTCTCATTCTCATTCATGGTTCTGTACCATGTCCTCCCAAAAATCTTCCGCAGAAGATATACCCAACTTACTCCAGGACTTCCTTCCTGATCTTTCTCCATTTTCCATGCCAGCAAATAAAAGGACCTCCACAGTGACAAATTACTGAAAGGTGGATGTGAGATCCAAACACAATTCCTCTCTTTAATTAGCACCAAGATAAATGCCTCCAGCAAGTGTCATTAACTATGTTACCAGTGCCTGAAATATATAGTGATTGAAGAAACACAAGCCCCAAGAGTGATTGGGGAGGGAAGCGGGCAACTCAGTAGGGCCCAGCAGGTACCTCTCTCCCCTCCAAATAGCTCCTACCATTCTGGAGAGACATGCCCAGGAGCGAGAAACCAGAGGTGACCTCCAGGGACCTGTACTCTTTGGTTTAAAAAACGAGACTAAAGGCATGGCTAGGTTTCAACTTTAATCTGACAATTGCTCAGGAAAAGGCTCTCATTTTTTCCTTTGTTCCTGAATCTAGCAATTTAAATAGAATGCTTTGGAAGTTGATTGTCAAAAGAGAGAAGGAGGGGTGGTAGAAGCTTGGTTCGTTCAAAATGCCCACTTCACAGCTGTCTCACTGACCTGAGCCTGTAGCTCCAGTTTCCTGTTAGAGAAAGGAGAACAATTTTTACTATTGTCTTTTTTTTAAAAAGTATTCTCTGGCACCCAGGGCAAAGGGGATCGTCACTCCAGAATATGTGTTCTCTGCTGGCTTTGGAAGCATTTACCTTTGCTCTCTAGGGAAAGTCAAGTACTGGCCTTTACAGGGAACCTGGAAGTAGTCACAGCTGTCTGTCCCAATTTCCAAATAGGGCTTTGAACAGAAGGGTCATGCTGGTGGCAGCGGTCCTTTCCCTGCTGGGAGACTATAAAACCCATGGGCCTGGCTATTTCTGGGCAGTAGAGGTCTGGATTTGTGGTTTAGAGGAGCATGAAGAATGAAGAAGTCCAACCCTCCATTTCTTAAGTACCAATCGAATCCAGACACTGTTCTCTCAAATGCCACGTTATGTTGTTCCAAGTTAGTTGACTTTTTGGTCCCAACACATATGTGAATGAACTCTAGCTTTTGTGCCCTCACCACTGGCTAACTGCAAAAGCCTCCTAACTGGTCTCGCTGCTTCCAGCCTGTTTGCTCTAGTCAGTACTTCAGAAAGCAATCAAAATGATCTTGTGAAAACATAGATCCAAAGCAGGTCGCTTTCCTGGTCATAAATTTTTAGTGGCTCCCAAGTAACTTCCCAAAGGCTATGTCATGTTTGTGTGTGTGTGTGTGTGTGTGTGTGTGTGTGTTGTTACTTCTATCTGACTTTAAGCTCTTCAAGGACAGGGATTTTATTTCCTCATGTGTAAAATGCCGAGACTGGATTAGATGAGCTGTAATCATCATTTCAGATCTATATCTGTGACTTTGTAGGAATGATGGGGAGAAGCCATTCTCTTAGAGAGGTCTGGGAGTGTGCCAAGTTTATATGTCCTACTCACAAAGGAAGAATTCAACAATACTCTTTCAAGGAGACCTTGGATAGGAATTCTCCCTTGATGCCCAGATAAAGTGAAATGCAAGGTCATCCAGTTGGTCTATGACAAAGCCCCAAACTGAGTCTTCTTTGAAGTCCCAGGACTGTTCTCTATGAAATGGGAAAAAAATTCACTTCTAAAATGCAAGGCTTGAGAACTAAGGTTTTGCCTAAGGCATTGTAAGAAATTACATTTGGAGCTTGAAGACTTGATTATTGCTAATACATCAACTAACAAGGGATGAGGAGTCCATTGTAATCAATTATCTCATAGTTGATTTTTTTTTAAATGTTAGCATTTGTAACCCTGCTTCCCAAACACTGCCATTGGGAACATGGTACCCTTCTTCGTTTGCAGAGGACATTGGATTGACCACTTGGGTCAAGTGGATTCTTTGTTTTTCTAGGGCATGCAAACTCAGTCAGCAGTTACTGGCTGCCCCCTTCTAACATTGCCTAATCCAATGTGCCCAATAGGGTCATTCACCCCTCACACCCACTAGTTTGGCCAGAGTACTTCTACCAACAGAATCTTAGCAAGGTGGTTCATTTGTGCTGTCCTAAGAAGGGCGTTCTACAGGAGCAGATTTATTGATATTATTTGCCCAGTGGGTAAAGCACAATGTCTGAGAGGATCAAGGGGCTTGACAACAGCTTCCAGGAAAATTCTCCCCAGCTACCTAGAGGAGCTTTTCATACCCCTCTCTACCCATGGCCTATGTGATTTCTAGATGTAAATCCCAAGGCAACCAAAGCTAAGTCATCTTCAGAGACAGCCCCTGACATGGAGTCTGCAATGTTTGTGTGCACATCATTGAGAACTGAGAGGTAGGTGGAGGTAGGAGGAAGAGAAGAAGGAAGGAGGAGAGGAAAGGGAGAAAGTGCAGAGAGAGTAGAGGAAAAGGTGGGGCAGAGAAGGAGAAAACAAAGGAAAAGAGGGGGGAGAGAGGTGGGGGAGAAGAGAGAAGGCAAAAGAAGGGGAAGAGGGAAGGAAAGAGACCTCAACAGCATCTACCTTACTATAAGTGCTGTAAGAGTGATCTCTTTTCAATACCACATAGACCATGCACTGATTTGACTGAAATTCTCTTTGTATCTATGGCTTCCTAGGATGACTGAGATCTCAGAGGTGGCTTGGGTTCTTTTGCTATGGATCCTATTTGTTATGCTGATAGCTTCCTGACACCACTTAGTTGGTCCACTCAGTGTTTTCCTGGAAAGCTTGATATACACATATAGATGTAACTATATCTTCTCTGGTCCCTAAAAATGCTTTTTTGTATTCAGAAGGGAATCTGCTCATTGTTCTTTATATGAAAAAACCCAAGTAAGAGGTAATGAACTGGGACACCAATATGGGTAAAAGATATTAGTCTGATGACTTTACTCTTGACTGAATTTGACCATGGCGACTGGCTGGGCACCACATAACCCTTATTTTCTAGAAAATTATAAAATTTAAAATTGAACATATGACATGTAAGAAAGTAAATGCTGGTTTTGGAGATGAAAAATCAGTTTTGTCCTGTCAAGTATTTTCCAATTCTTTAGGAATATATTTGACTATCATAAAAGAATGGGATTTCTGGCAAGAGAAACTGGTTCAAATTGCATCACAGCTCTGCCATTCCATACTTTCCCCTTTCTGAGGCTCAGTGTCCATCTCTGTAAAAGGAAAGAGATGGCCTAGCTCACCTCTGAGATCCATTCTAACTCTAGGAGCTTGAGAACCTCTGTTTTTTTTCAGCACTCATTATCATTCATTATTCTTTATGATCATAGAGAATCAAAATTAAGGCCTTGGCTTGTGCTGGAATCTTACCCTCACAAGACAGGGTCAGTATATTATGCTTTGTCACATAGACTAAGTTGAAAATTTGAATTTTTTCCTCTTGATCCTGAATTTCATTATGTGATGTGTAGCTGGTAGATGCCCATATGCCTCACCTGGGATGAGGCAGTTTCAACTGAGGCTTTCAGATTCAATGGTGCCAGTCTCTCACTGGTGAATGTTCTCTGTCTTTTTTTTTTCCTTGGTGCATCTTTTTTTTTAATCTTGTGAATAAGTGTTCTAAAACAAATGTCATCAGTGATAAAAATGAAGACTTCCTAATGGGATGTTGTTGTGCTAATGATGTGCAGAACATATTTCAAAATGAATGTTAGGATCTGATATTTTTCTTTAACGAGATTTACCAGATGGATACAATAGCTGTTTACTGTTTCAGATCAAAGGGCAAAATGACAGTCATAAATTATGTAATGTTATTTATAAGACTGTAGATCATACAAGAATCCTGTCACATTGTTATGACAGTCTGAGATCTCATTTGTACGATAATGCAAAGAAAACCCAGTTTTTAAATATTTAATCAGCTTCTCCTTCCTGATTCAGTTTCACTATTTGTAACTCTCAGCATGTACTTTTCTTAAATGAAATTATTTTTTTAAATGCCTGTTATTAAGAATTACTATTTTCTACCTAGTTTATGGCAATTAGATTTCTTTCTTATAAACTCAATTATTTACACAGTCACTTAGCACATTATTTTAACAGTGGTGTTAATAATCAAATTATGAATTTCTACGTTTATTTCTTTTTGCAGCTCAGATGTGTCGTAGGCTTTATTAGCCCCATGAGCTATAAGGTGGAAGCTTTCTTTGTAATATTACCCTTGCAGTTAAAATTTTAAAATAGAGGTCCTTAAACTTTGTAGAATCAATTTATTTTCATTGAGTTTTCAAAATGGCAGTTTCCAACCTTTTTTCAATAGAGTAGGTAGGAAAGCTAGCTCAAGTGTTACAAGCCATTAGTGCTATGGGGAATATGAAATGGTTATCAAACTGGGCTGTGACTCTGTCTACACATCTTGCCAATCAATGGGTCAAGTATTTTCTAACTGCCTCCCGTGTGCCAGATGCAATGCAAAGCTCTGGATACACAAAACCGAAAAGAATCAATCCCTCCCCTCAGGAGCTTCTGCTACACTATAGAGGCCACATGCACATAAATAAATGTGCATAACATAGATACAAGAAGAATGTAATATGCTGATTTCCACTGGGAATGCAAATTCCTCATGAGGAGTCCTCAAATCAATGAAATTACAGGTCTTACCGGGAAAAAAAAGATAAAGTAACTGTAGGGGGAAAAGATGCTTTAGCCAATAGAAGGCTCAGGAAAAGTCATGTTCAGCAGGGCACTTAAGCTGAGATTGGAAGGAACAAGAAATTCTAACCTCTTTAGAAAGTGGTCCTTTTCTCTTTGTCCGCTTTACTCTCCTTTCTGCCTTCTGTGATTCAGCTCCTCTGCATGTCTTCCTGGCCCAAGATCTCATTTCTCTGTGCCTTTGTCCTTGCTGTGCCCCATGCCAAGTTACTCTCCTCCAATTCTACTGTCTGTAGTGAGGAGCCAGGTGATGTTAGATAATAGAATTTGTAGTATACCTAGTCTTCATGGTTCTATGATTTCTTCCAACTCTATTCAGCAGTGAATATGAGAGAGGATGTTGATGGTGAGAATTGTCCAGGCTTGGTTTTTGGCAAAGGATGAGTCATTACAGCACAAGGAAGCAAGGGACTTCCAAATAGAGGGGTGTGTAGTACTGACTGCTTAGTGAGAAGCATATGATTGTGAATGGAGGAAAGCAAAGCCAGAGCAGGAAGAAAAGAGGGACTTGTATGTCATGGTAAGAAGGAATAAAAGTTTTAGGAGGACAAAAGAATAGGGATAGATGGAATCATAGGTTATGATCAGATAAAGGAACTTTAGTGCTTGATCATAGAGTCAGAATGCTTGTGGGTCAGGGTGAGATCCAGGGCATGGCTGTTTATGGGTGAGACAGAGGTATCACAGACAAATACAGGGCATGAGCTTTGAGAGACTAAAGAATAGGGAAGCCTGGCTATTTGAGGGAGCATCACCACCTATGCTCAAATCTCTTAGTCTACCTGCAGTGCAGGGAGTAGGATTTGAGGGAACTATTGAAGGGAACAAGGGAACCCAAAAGTGGAATTTTAATGGCCAGAGCATACTAGGCCAAGGTGGAAGATGGCGTGTTATATTTGAGGAACTGCAGGGGAGGTCATCAGGGCTAGATTAGAGAGTGCATTGAGGGAAGTCACATGTAAGAAGACAGAGGGTCAGAAGGAGCTAGGCTGCAAATGGCTTTAAATGCCAGAGAGAGGCATTTAACAAGGTTAAAAAAATATTTTAAATGACAGTTGGACAACAGATGAAGAGGAGTCACAAGGTAAAATATTTAGATCTTAATATATTGCCATAGGAATTTAGAGGAATGGGCTCATTTCATTTGGGGGAGATGAGGCCTTATGGAGGTGAGATTTGAGCAGAGCCTTAAAGGGGACAGTAAGTAGAGAGGATAAAGTCAGTATTATGGCACTAGCCAGAGCTGAGAAAGTACCTTAAAGGAGCCATTTTGTCTAGAAGTCATGGTTCATTTAGGGAAAAGTAAGGGATAAGCCAGGAAAGGTAAGTTGGGATGAGTGTATAGATGGCTTTAAATGTTAGTTTACCCCTCTAGTAAGTTTATACTCTACATTTGGCACCAAAATTTTTGATTCTGTTCCCTCATCAAGGTATTACTCTTATCTATATGACATAAAAGATTTTCTGCCCTCCAAAGCAACTCTGTTTTCACTTCTCTCTTTGTCTCCATTTCTTTCCTCCTCTAAATATTTTACTCCCTTACTAGCTCCTTTATTTCTCTTTACTGTATTTAACTATGTCTTTTCCTTTGGTTCATTTCTCTCTTTTTTGTCTTTCCATTTTATTCTTTAATCATTGTTTATTTTGTTTTCCTGGCTCTGTTTAATTCTCTTTGCAATGTCGGTTCATGTAAGTCTTTCACACTTCTGTATTTTAGTAATATTTGCCATTTCTTAATGGTCATGTGATCCTGGGTAAGTCAATAAACCTCCGTCTGCATACGTTTCCTCTTCTGTGAAATTGGAATAATCATAGCACCTACCTTCCAGAGTTGTGAGGATTAAATAAGACTCTTTGCCCAGCACTGTGCTTTATAGTACAGTAATATTCTACTATATGCATGTACCACAATTTGATGATATTTTCTGCAATCAGTGGGAAGCATCTGCTTTGTTTCCAGGTCTGTGTTACCACAAACAGCACTACTATAAGGATTTTTGGGGTATACAGAGACTTTATATTTGTCAATGACCTTCTGGGTTGTATGCCCAGCAGGGAAAACTTTGGGTCAAAATTACAGACCTTTTGAACACTAATTTTATTTGCATAATTCCCAACTGTTTTTCAGAATGATCATATCAATTCCCAGCTCCACCAACAGTCTGTAGTGTGCCAGCTTTCCACATTGCACCCCCTCACCAAAAAACATCATACTCCCATTTTGGACATATTGACGAATTTTCTGGGTGTTAGGTGAAACCCTAGAGTTCTTTTGAATAGAATTCCTCTCATTATTAGTCATCTAGAACATTCTTTCATGTGGCTCTTAAGAGTTTGTAATTTATATTTTAGGAATTGTTTATTAACTTCCTTTGACCACATATCTATTTGGCAATAGCTTATTATTCCATATGTCTGTTAGTCACCTGTTTATCTTAGAAATCAGACATTTATCAGAGAGATTTATTACAACTGATTTTTCCCCAAGTTGTATTATTATTCCTATTCCTGCAAATGCTTTTTATTATCATATAATTAGAAGAATGAAGTTTCATCATTTTTTGAGCACTTCTATACTTTATTTGCTCAACAATGTGCCTCCTCATCATAACCATGTAAAAGCATGTTATCCGGTTCTTCTATCTTTTTCATATGGCCTTTAATGTATAGGTGACATATCAATTTTGATTTAAAAGAAGTATAAAGCTAAAGAGGTTGAATTCCTAACTTTTCTGCCTATTCCGAACCTAATTTCTCCCAGTCTACTTTGAAAATTTTTTTTAATTCTTGTCCAGTGGGGGAATTTTATACCACATCATCTAAGTTTGAGGCTTTATTGCACAATGGATTGTTGAAGTTGATTTTTTTTCCAAAAGGTACTTCCCTCTCTTTTCTGATTTTTCCCTTTTGTTTCAACCAGTATTATATAGTTTGGGCAATAACTGCTTTATCATATAATTTGAAGACTAGAAGTTTTATCCCCTCTTTTATTCATTACTGTCCGTGGTATTTCAGATTTGGGCTCTTCCAAAGGAGTTTTATTATACTGTTTAGTTCTAGAGAATATCTTCTAGGTAGTCTGATTAACCCAACACTGTCTGCAAATTATTATAGACAGTATTGGCATAATGGCGCTAATACGAGGTAGCATTTATATAGAGCTTTAAAAATAGTCTTATTTAATCCTCATAACTCTTGGAGGTAGGTGCTATTATTATTATTCCCGTTTTACAGAAAAAAGAAACTGATGCAGACAGAGGTTAAGTGACTTGCCCAGGATCACATGGCCATTAAGTGTCAGAGGCTAGATTCAGGCATTCCAGAGTTCTATCCACTGTTCTGCCTAACAAGTTCTAGATACATGGCCCAGTCATGACTAATGACTGTTTCCCAATTACTTCAAGTCATCCTATTTGTCTTTTTTTTAATTAAATTTCTTTTGCTATTAACAAGCATTTATTTTCTCTCCCTCTCACCTGGTCCCACGAACTCAAAAGTATATCAGCACCCTTGTAAAAATATATTCATATTCAGGCAAAACAAATTCCTGCATTGACCATATCCAAAAATGTATTTCTCAATCTGCATCTTGAATTGATTACCTTTCTGGGTTGCTTCAAATGTCAGCTAAAATCTTCCTCTCTTCAAGAAGCCTTTCCTGGTCACTCTTACTATTAGTGCCTTCTCTCTGTGATAACCTTCCGTTTGCCCTCTGTTTATTTCGGATGCACAGAAGTGTCTGCTTGGTACTTACCCCAGATTTCGAGCTCTGACAGCAGGGGCAATTTTTTTGCCTTTCTTTAAATCCCTCACTCTTAACTCAGTGCCTAAGACGTGGTAAACACTCAAAGGATGTTTGTTGACTTGAGTTTCTCCTTTTAGTCTGTTAATCTTGTCTTTGATTTTCATACTTTCTACTTGAGTGTTTGAGGTTCATCTTTTTGATGAACCCTATTGAGGGGTTCTATTGAAAAAACCTCTATTGAGGATTTTTAAATTTTTTTAGTTACATATCCTTTTTCTCATTTGTTGTGTTAAGAGACAGAAATTTTCTTCTTAAGACTATTTGGGCTAACTTATCAAAATGTTGGTATGTGTTTCTCATTGTGGTCATTTTCTTTGATAAAAGGCTCTGTCCTAGTCTGAATCTGTGACCCTTCTCTGAAGTCAGGGGAGAGTAAAAGTGGATCCCCATTTTGCATCCCCATTGCTCCCCAACACACATACACACAAAATTGTCTTTCTGCTTTGGTTACTTAACTGTGATGTCTGATTCCCCAATCATTACTCAGTTTTAATCTCTTCAAGTAATGGGTGAAAGAAAGTTGGGCTATTATCCTTTCTCCTAATCTTTTTTTTTGCTGGTTCTAGTCCTTTTCTTCCCCATAAGGAAACTTTTGTAATTTTATCTGTATAAGTCTTGAGGGTGCTCAAGTAGACTGATTCCCACATACTTTATACACCATACTCTCTTATGGGTGAAAGGGTTTCATCTCCGCTTCTCTCTTAGGGGTTAGAGGATCTCTTCTCCTCTTCTCTCTATCTACTCCTCTCTTAGTAGTTAGAGGTCTTCTCTTAGAGGTTACAGGGTCTCCTCTCACTTAGGGATTAGAGGGTCTTCTCTCCTCTTCTCCTCTCTGTCTGTTCTTTTAGGGGTTAGAGGTCTTCTCTTACAGGTTAGAAGGTCTCCTCTCCTGTCTCTTTCTCTCCCCTCTGTTCAGTGGTTAGAGGTCCTCTCTCCTCTTCTGTCTCCTCTTAGGGGTTACAGGTCTTCTCTTACACATTAGAAGGTCTCCTCTCCTCTTCTGTCTTCTCCTTTTTTAGGGGTTAGAGAGTCTCCTTTCCTCCCTCCTCTTCTCTACTCTCAGAGGGGAGAAGAGAAGGCAGGGAAAGGAAGGGAGAGAGGAGAGGAGAGGGTGAAGGAGGGAGAGAAAGGAAGTTTTTTCTCTTAAGAGTCTTTATTAGAGGTTATAGGCCTTAGACATTAGAGGATTCTCCCCTCCCTCCCTCTCACTTCTAATAGAGGAGAGGGGGAGAGACAAGAGGAGACCCTCTAACCCCTGAGACAAGACAGGGAGGACAAGAGGAGAGGAGGCTCTGACCTATAAGGGAAGACCTCTAATTGCTAAGGCAGAAGAAGAGAAGAAGAAAGGAGACCCTCCGACCTCAGAGAGAGAGAGACAGAGAGAGAGAGAGAGAGAGAGAGAGAGAGAGAGAGAGAGAGAGAGAGAGAGAGAGAGAAGAGAAGAAACTCCAACCTGTAAGAGAAGACTTCTAACCCATAAGGAGGAGAAGACAGAGAGGACAAGAGGAGAGGAGGCAAGGAGAGGGGAGGCAGGTGGTAGGGGAGAGAGGAGAGGGTCTCTTTTCTGAGGGTCTCCAGTCCTCTAAGAGAGGAGAAGATAGGGGAGGGGAGAGGAGACAGGAGAGGGGGGAGGGGGAGGAAGGAAGAGAGAAAGAGGGGAGGGGAAAGGGTCTCTTATCTTAAGGGTTATAGGGTCTTATCTCTTCTATTAGGGGTTAACCCTAATCAAACCTATATCAATTAGGTTAAACCTAATCAAACCCTTATCAAACCAAGATGCTATGAGCTCTCTTTCTTTGGTATCTCAGGATTTTCTCAGAGGGCATGCCACCCTACACTTGGCATAACTAAGGCTGAACACATCTGTCCCCTTACAAGACTTGTGTCCTTATACACAGTGTTGGCAGTGTCCAGATTCAACCTCAGAGACTGGGATGATTCTATCAGTGGAAATGACATTTAACAAAGGACATTACCATCTGCTTTGCTGCTTTACCCTAAGCCTAAGGATTATGGCTCCTTCTGAGTTACAGGTGAAATCTTCCATCCGTGTCGTCCCCTGCTTGAGAGCAGAGGCTGGCTCCCTTTTCTTTTTGTACCCCCAAATACATAGCACAGCACTTTGTACATAATAAACAGTTAACAAATGTGTTTATATTGAGGAACAAAAGGTCAAGAATCTCAGAGGGAATAATGATCAAAGTGGGGAGAAAGGGAGCCTAGCAGTACCAGACCTCAAAATATATTACAAAATAATCAGCTGCTGGTTAAAAAATAGACATGTTAATCAGTGTAACAGATTACCTATACAGCATACAGAAGTAAGTGAACCTAGTAGCACACTTAGTGTTAAAGTAAACCAAAGACCCCAAATATTGGAGTAAGGATTCACTATTCACCAAAAACTGTTAGGGAAACTGGAAAGAAGCCTAGCAGAAATTAGGTTTAGGCCAATATCTCACACCACGTGCAAGATTAAATATATCACTTAACAAGAAAATAAGAAAATCAAAGAAGAAACTTCTTGTCAGGAGATTACAGTAGGTCACAGTAGACAAAAGAGATTATTTTGATTATATGAAATGATTTCTTTTGCACAGACAAAACCAATTAAGCTAATATTGGAAGGAAAACAGGTTCCTGGGGAAAATATTTACATAAAGTTTCCTGATAAAGGCCTTATATTTAATATATAAAAGGAACTGATTGAAATTTAAGAGAATAAGAGTCATTCCCTTAAATGATAATTGGTCAAAAGATATGGAGAAGGTAGTTCTCAAGGGAAAGAAAACAAAAACCAAAACCAAGCTGTCTATTGTCATAGGAAAAAATGCTCCAAATCACTGCTAACTAGAAAAATGTAAATTGAAATATCTCTGGGGGTCCACTCCACATTCATAAGATGGGAAAAGATGTCAGTAAAGGAGCATGATAAATTTGAACTAAACTACAGGACAATAGGTGCATTACTGGTAGAGCTATAAATTAGTGAAGCTATAATGGAAAGCAGTTTGGAATTATGTTGCACCAATTGCACTAAACTGCATGCCCTTTAACCTGTCAAGACTACAAGTGGACCTATACCCCAAAGGGATCAAAAAAAGAAGAAAATAATCTATTTATATAAAAATATTTATAGCAACTTGTTTTGTGGTGGTAAAGACCTGGAAACTAGTGGCAGCTAGGTTGGCCCAGTGGCTAAAGGTGCTAGTCCTGGAGTCAGGAAGAGTAGATGACAAAGTTCCCCTCAGACACTCACTGGCTGTGTCATCCCAGGCAAGCCCCCAGTCTCTGGTTTGCCTTAGTTTCCTCAATCGTCAAATGAAGATAATAACACCCACCTCTCAGGGTTGTTGTGAGGATCAAATGAGATAGTACTTGTACAGTGCTTAGCACAATGCCTGCCTGGCACATAGTAGGCACTTAATAAATGCTCCTTCCTCTCCCCTTATTGAGGTATGTTTAAACAAATTATTGTACATGCACTTGATGCAATATTATCATGCCTAAGCAATGATAAAGGCGTGTTTTTTGAAAGACCTGGGAAGATTTTTGTCTGAACTCATATGGTGAAGTGAACAGAATGAGGAAAACAATTTAAACAACTATGATAGCATCGTAAAGACTGACAACCTTGAAAGACTTAAGATCTCTTCTCAGTGCAGGGACTAACCATGATTTTGGAGGACTGAGGAAACCTACTCACACATCTCCTGGCATAGAGTCAACAGACACTCACAGTGCAAAACAAGTTAAACAACTTTGATCGTGGCCAAAATGGAAATGTATTTTGCTTGATTATGCATATTTGTTGCAAGGCTTTGAGGTGGTAGGAAGGTAAAAATGAATGCACTGAAACACACACAGGAAACATTTTCCATTTGTGAGCTCCTGGAGGCAGGGACTGTCTTTCGCCTCTTAGCAGAGCACTTAGCATCTAGAAGGCACTTTGTAAATGATTACAGAGTGATTAAGACAGGGCCCTGGTTAAGGTTTTGCCTAAGTTTCTAGCATGTTTAGGGACTATTTAATATCGGCTACAACAACAAAAACTCGTATTAAAAACATAATAGATAATCTGACATAAAGAATAGACAGTTTTAGAACCATGAGAAGGCTTTACAAAACTAGAACATGTGTTAATACATGGAGAAGTTACAAACAAATTTTTAAAAAGAGCAGAAATGCTCAATACATACTTTATAAACTATAACACAATGAAAACAGCAATCACCAGGAGTGCAAGTAAAAGACCTAATTGGAAAAGGCCCCAACTCATTAATAATAGGAAAAACTCAAATCCAAACAGCCCCTGGGTTTTAACTCACACCCAGAGAATTGACCAAGATGGCAAAAAGGTGAGAATAAACAATATTAGAGAGGTTGTGGAAAGAAAGGCACACTAATACTCTCTTGGTGGAAGTGGGAATTGGTCCAACCATTCTGAAAAATCGTACTGAGAAATGTACTATAATTTCCATAGCCTTGGACCCAGTGATACCAATACTAAATTCCCCAAGGAAGTATATGCTCCAAGGGCACCACTGATAAAAGGAAAAGTTTCACATGCACCAAAACATTTGTAGTAGCATTTGTTTCTAATAGCAATAAACAGGCAACAAATAGATAGATGACTACTGATTGGGGGATGACTACAAAAATTATAGTACCTAAATGTAATAGAACATTAACTGTGCTCTAAAGAATGGTTAATTTAAGGACCAAGGAATATGATTACTATAAAGAAGCACAGAAAGACTTGGATAAACTGATGCAAAATGAATTAAGCATAACCAGGGAAACAACAGACACAATGACAACAATGCAAAAGAGAGAGAAATCACAAAACAATTGAAGGTGAATATTATGAAATTATCATGATCAAGACTGATGACTGACCCCAGAGACAAATAAGAAAGCACTTTCCTGTCTTTTCAAAACGGTGGTGAAATTATGGGTGTGGAGTATCACATATAATATTAGACTTTTTCAATGTGTTAATTTTGCTGTACTGTTTTTCTCTTTTGTATTCTTTGTTAAAAGGGATGGCTCTCTGGGAGGGGGAAGGTAGACAGATATATTAGAAAATGTAGGTGATGTCAAAACAAAAGATATCAGTAAAATTTTTAAAATCCACATTATTCCATAAATCTAATATAAAAAAAGAAAGAAACTTAAGGTAAACAAATCCAAATAGCAAGAGAAGATTCAACAGTTAAATCAGTATTTTCATGCTTTTAGGTGCCTACAAATCTATTTTTATTTTTGCTTTTTGGAGGGCAATTGAGGTTAAGTGACTTGCCCAAGGTCACAGATCTATTTTTTTAAATCACTTTGAGGGCTATTGAAGAAAGAAAAGAATTCACTGGAGAATTTCCAAAAGTAGGGTGAAGTTGGGAGGGGGAGGAATGAACTCATGTTTCTCTGAATGAAGAATCATAGGACATCCAAACAAACAAGAAGATAGAGAAACTTGCGGTGGAGAGCAAGCAAAGAAAGAGTCAAAAGAATTCCCTGTGCAAATTCTACTTTGTCTCAGGGTAATTAATAGAAGAATACTGTTCAATCAAGATGTAGAATGGAGTGGAGAGGGCAAAGTAATCAATAAGCTCATGGACAAGGAAAGACACCCCGGAGAGTATTTACTACAAGGGCATCATTAATAAACTTTAGACCCCTGCCACCCCCAGAAACTCAAACCAAACCAAACTATGATCCAGACAGCTTCATGTGACTTCTATCCAATATTTAAAGAGCAATTAATCCCAATACTACAGAAATTATTTCTGATAATGCAATCTGCAAAATTACTTAGATATATGAATATGATCCTAATTGCCAAAACAGGATAGAATGCATATATAGAATGGTGATGCAAAAATTAATTTGTATTTCAGTTTAAAAGTCTATATCCAAAAAGTTGAGTAATGATGTTGATCATGGATACAAACACATCTTTGGAAAAATGCTACCTATTATCTGTCACTTTGGGTAAGTCATGTTATATCTCTGGACCCAAGTTTTTCTTTTTAATCTATAAAATGTAGAGATTGGATTACACGAACTCTATGATCCCTTCCTCAAAATTGAGGCTTCTAAGATTTTAGGGGGTGGTCTTGGACCCCTTTGGGCTCTCTGGGTAAACCAATGGACCCCTTCTCAGAATTCTCTCAAAATGCATATGATTACAAAGAAAACCAATCATGTTAAGATACTGTTAGCAAAATATTTTTAAAAAACCAAATTCACTGACCTGAGTTGTCTCCTACATCTGTGATCTCTTTGACCAGGTAGGCACTGCATAATGGATCTCAATCTTATATATTTATCTTGATTCCCTATAGATTTTAAGCTTTAATAAAAGCTTTTAATCCCAATAATTTACCCAATCTATATTTTCTTCTAGTTCTAGATGCACTAATTTGTGTAAAAATTCCAATTTGATACAATCAAGATTGTTTATTTTACCTTTCATGATTACATCTATCCCATGCCTAATTATCATATTTCCCTTATCCATCCATACTTGTGAAAGACATGACCTTTTCTTTTCTAATTTTTCAACCCCGATACTGTTCTATAATGTGATCAATGCTGATATAATTCAATTTTTAGCTAGCAAACTTTTCATTTTTACACAGTGATTTTTGTAAGATTGAGAGCCCCTTTCTTTGAAGCTTGTGCTTTGGGTTTATAGAGCCATTTTTATTTTTGCCTCAATTCTTACCTGGCCTTAATCACTGAGTGGGCATTGCCTCAGACAAACTGAGACCTGGGAAACACCTTAGCCGAAAAAGGCCAAGGTCTCCCACTCCATCTGGGGCCATCTCCAGTCGTCCTGATCTATATCTTGCCACTGGGCCCACATGCCTCTGGAGGAGAAAGTGACTCTGGTGACTGCACAGCCCTCCCTTAGATAAATTCAATTCACTTGCAATTCAAAACATCACCTCCCTGATGTCATTGGTACTTTTCGATAATGAAGGACAAAAAATAACACCACTCCACTCCTTTACTCTATTGTTTTCTAGTACCAGATAAGTTTCATAATGTTGGCTTTGTAGAATAGTTTAGGATTTTGTTATACCAAGCTCCATCTCTGTCCTATTCTCCTTTCCTTTAATGGAAAAATACATTATTTTCCTGGATAATCTTGACTCTTTGTTGTTCTAGATTAATTAAATTATTTGTCTAAATTCTAAAACTTAAAGTAATACTTGAACTAATGTGGCATTAAATCTATAGTGTAATTTCAGTAATATGGCTATTTTCTCTATATTGGAATGGTCCAACCATTAACATTGGAAAGCTTTCCAATTATCTAGGACTTTTGGTTTCAGTAATATTTTTAAAAATCATAATTCCTATGTGTGTCTTGAAAAATTAATTCCTAGATAGTGCATTTCATTATCTTAAACAGAACTGCTTTTCTTATCTCTCCCTCCTGGGTTTTGTTAATCATATACAGGAAGGCAGGTGATTTTTCCCCCTGCATTTATTTTGTATACTGCTTCTTTTCTGGAGCTATTATCTCATTTACTTTTTTATTCATACTCTAAAGTTCTCTAAGTAAACCATCATATCAAGTTCAAATAAAGATAAACTTTAGCTCTTCTTTGCCTATGCTTATTCCCTCATTTTCTTTTTTTCTGATTTTATTGGTAGCATTTTTCATGCTATTTCAGTTTCTAGAGAAGGCAGTGGGTTTGATGTTTCATCCTCACCTAACTGGGAAAACTTCCATTGCCTCTAATTCACTGATAATTTTAGTTCTTGGTTTTTAATTAATTTCAGTCAAACAAGGACAAATCATTTTCTTCCAATGATTATTTTTAGTATTTTTAACATAAATGCCACATTATCTCAAAGGTTTTTTCCTACTTCTAAGCCTTGATATATCAATGGGATCTTCTTACTTCTTTTATAAATATTACCCATTATATTTAGTAATATTTTCTATTATATTTATTATTAACCAAGAATATTATGTAAGAATTCTCTTCCAAGGTTGAGTAGGCATGATGATAAGTAATGATAACTACTATTACTACTGCTGCTACTAGTACTACTACCACCACCACCACCACCACCATTACAACATTTATATATTGATTTGTGTTTTACAAAGTACTTTTAAAAAGATTATCTCACATTACCTACACAACAACCCTTGGAAAGAGGTGTTATTACTATTCCCATGTTACAGATGAGGAAACCGAGGTAGGCAGAAGTAAAATTCAAATTGCAAACTTGAGATGAGGTATTGGAGACATGGAACAACAATTATCTGTCAGATTTGGTGGATATGTCAGTTTTGCTGATCTCCTTTCTTCCCCAATCTCCACACCTAGTTTTTTTTCTGCTTTTTGGAGGGCAATTGGGGTTAAGTGACTTGCCCAAGGTCACACGCTAGTTTTTGTGTTGTGTCTGAGGCCGAATTTGATCTCAGGTCCTCCTGACTCCAGAGCCAGTACTCTATTCACTGTGCCATGTAGCCACCCCCCCCACCTAGGTCTTTTTTTATTCTTCATTCAAGGAAGGATTTGGGCAAGAGAGGAGGGAGGGACATATTTGGAAATGAATACCATTAAAGTATAAAATACATCAATAATTTTTTTAAATAAACAACTGTAACCTGAAATAAACAATTTATGATGATGAAAAATGGGCTATGGAAGCTACTGATTATTATAATCTCCTACAGAAGTACAAGCAATACAAATCACTTGACCTAATGATGCAATGCTGAAATGAATCTCTGATCTCAACATGGATATTCCATATTAGTGGGTTAGTTTCAAACTCAGCCATGCCTTCTCATCCCATGGGGCTCTCATCCATATCTTCCCAGAAGTCTGGCTCAGGAAGTTCACTTAATTGTGCTAGAAGCCTGCCTCTTTCTCACTACCATCAGAATGCCATCAAAGGGGGCACTTACATCATCCCTCTATAATTCCTCACTCCCATCTCTTTTCTATCATGAATTTCCCTGATTCTATACTTAACTTCTGTTAATCCTTGAAGTTTCTCATACTATGGTGCCTGATCGTACCCAACATCAGCCTCCATACCAGTAAGAAACTTAAAAAAAATAAAGTTAATCAAATAAATGTCTGATTGAACATGATGATGGATTGGTTATGTGGCAAAAGTGGGGAATAACCTGATGGTTGGTGTGTTCCACTTGTTTCCATAAGATATTAAAAGAAAGAAAGAAGAGCCTTCCTTGCATTGCAATGTCTTTTTTTTAGCAATCTCTTCTTCCTTTGCTCCAGTCAATGATGAAGGCCCTCACCCTTGCCAAACACTCCACTTGTTCTCTTGACCCCAAGTCCTTCCATCTCCTCCTCCATGGCCTATTCCTGTAGATAGTTTCCCCTCTCATATCTTCTTATTCATTCTTCTCTGTCACATAAGACCACTTGAGTGTTCAGACATTTTCTCAAGGCTCTAGCCTGGGCCCTCTTCCCTATTCTCCCTCTGTACTCTTCCTTGATGATGTCACCAGAATCAAAATGAAATGCCCCTTTCCAGCTATTTCCAAACCATGCTGTTTGTACTCTGGCCATTCCCCTTCTCCCATTGGAACTCAGACTCTTCTGTTGGGACTCTCATTGGCAAGCAGAAGAATACCACTACACTACTTTGCATCCATGTACCCTTGTGTACACACCCCTTTCATGTGTTGTCTTCTCAGGTTATTTTGAGGAGGAAGAGACCAAAAAATCATTGCACCAGTTTTGAACTATTAGGAAGACCACTTGATTTGACTGCTGAAAACCTAGGTTTGATTCCTGACATTACTAATCACTACCTTGTGACCTTAGGCAACTACTAATTTTTCTGCCTCAACCTTATTTCTTAAAATTAGGAGGGAAGGGGTTGGGCTAAGATGGTAGAATAAATGAAAGGATTTGCCTAAACTCTCTCAAAATCACCTATTAACAATATATTTTTTTAGAGAAAACACTTTATTATTATTATTATTATTATTTGGAGAGGGGAAGGTAGGGCAATTGGGGTTAATTGACTTGCCCAAGGTCACATGGCTAGTTTTTTTGTTAGTGTTAAGTTAGTTGTGTTAGGTGTCTGAGGTCACATTTGAACTCAGGTCCTCCTGACTCCAGGGCCAGTGCTGTATTCACTGCGCCACCTAGCTGCCCCACCTATTAACAATATTAAAGAAATGTCTCAAAACAAATGCTGGTGTCACAACCAACCAAAGGATGGAATGAAACAGCTTTACAACCCAAGACAACTTGGAAGGTTGGCAGGAAAGGACTGTCTCACTGAGATAAGAGCGGGATGCAGTCCAGTGCAGGTGACACTCAACAGGCCAGCCACAGACCTTAGAGGTGATTAAATCATAGCGCTAACTCCTGGCCCACAGATGGTAAGAGGGTTGGACAATTGGTCAGAAAGTGCTTAGAGAGGACCCTTTGCTGGCACTGGGATCATACTTGGTTCCAGGTTTCAGTCACAGGGCAAGGAGAAACACTAGTACAATAGACATTCCCAATAAGATCAGGGTGAAGCAAGGATGCCCATTCTCACCACTATTACTCAATATCATACTAGAAATGCTAGTTATACAACAAAAGAAGAAAAAGGAATTGAAGAAATGAGAATAGGCAGTGAGGAAACAAAACTATCACTCTTTGCAGAGGTTATGATGCCATACTTACAGAATCCTAGAGAATCAACTAGAAAAATAACTGAAATACTTAACAACTTCTGCAAATTTATAGGATATAAAATAAAGCCATATAAGTCATCAGCATTTCTATATATTTACCAACAAAGTCTAGCAGCAAGAGATAGAGACATACCATTTTAAATAAGTGGAGACAATATAAAATACTTGGGAGGCTACCTGCCAAGATGAACCCATCACTATATGAACATGATTATGAAACACTTTTCACACAAATAAAGTCATATGTAAACAAGTAGGAAAATATTAATTGTTCATGGTTAGGCTGAGCTAATATAATCAAAATTATAATACTACCTAAATTAATTTAGTGCCATACCAATCAAACCACCAAAATTATTTTACAGACCTAGGGAAAAAATAATAAAATTCATCTAGAAGAACAAAAGGTCAAGAATATCAAAGGAATTATTGAAAAGAAATGTGAAGGAATGTGGCTTAGCTATATCAGGTCTCAAACTGTATTACAAAGTGTTAATTATCAAAACAATCTGGTACTGGCTAAGAAATAGAGAGGTAGATCAGTAAAAACAGAACAGGTATACAATGAACAGCACTAAGTGACCATAGTAATTTAGTGTTTGAAAAAATGCAAAGAGCCAAGCCTTTGGGACAAGAATTCACTATTTGACAAAAATTGCTGGAAAAACTGGAAGGCAGTTTGACAGAAACTGCAAACTACAAACCAACATTTTACACCATATAGCAAGAAAAGGCTAAAATGGGTACATGGTTTAGGCGTTAATGGTAATACCATAAACAAATTAGGGGAGCATGGAATAGTTTACTTCTCACACCTATTGATAAAGGAAGAATGTATGACCAAACAAGACTAGAAAGCATTATGAGATATAAAATGAATAATTTTGATTACATTAAATTTAAAAGGTTTTGGGCAAACAAAACCAATGCATCCAGGATTAGAAGGAAAACAGAAAACTGTTTTTTTACAAAGTTTATCTGATAAAGACCTCATTCTCAAATATATAGAGAATTGAGTCCAATTCATAAGAATATAAGTCATTCCCCAACTGATAAAAGGTCAAAGGATATGAAGAGACCAGTTTCGGGAGAGTAACTCAAAGCTATCTACAGTCATATGAAAAAAATCACTAAATCACTACTGATCAAACCAGTATGTGTCACAGGAATGGTGTGAACCCAGGGCATCCTCACTGCAAGGCTCTCTCTCCAAGCCCCTTTTCTTGTAGATAGTTCCCTCTATCAAGCCCTCCATTTTTTTCCATTGGCTCCTTGTAGTAGTCAGTATTATCTAGCCTCTTGTGTTAACAATAGCAAAGTCTGCTTAGCAAAATTTGTGGAATGTAGCCAAGGGATTCTTCAGAACAATTCACATCTTCCAAGAGTCATATTAATGAAAGAGAGGGAGAGGAGAGAGAGAGAGAGAGAGAGAGAGAGAGAGA
>NW_027187245.1:1923717-1960883 GCF_028583685.1 Petaurus breviceps papuanus
AGAGAGAGAGAGAGAGAGAGAGAGACTAATTGAGTACACAACTGAAAAACTTTAAAAGTTCAACAACTAACCTCATAAGCTCAAGTAGGAATGCTGAAAATCAAAAGAACTTTATTTTTTTCTTCTGGTTATGAATGCCCCTTATTAATTTTTATGTTGGAAATTTGATTGTTCTTTCATAGTATGTTCTTACTAAATCATTGTTAAATTAAATATTTCATTCATCAGCTCAATAGTCGTGCTTCAATTATTTTCTTGACTTTCAAAATGTCTACTGTGTTTATTTTGGTATTATTAACTGGACGATTTTCTACATTTCATTTCTAACTATTGTATTTTTAAAGTGCCTTATTCAATTTCACAGTCTTTTCATATGAATGTTCAGAAAAAAAATATATTTTCCTCTAATCACTGCTTTAGCAGCTTCCTACAAATTTTAGCACATTTCTCCTTGATGTACAGAGAACATGGCATGGGGAATAAAATACTGGATCTGGAATCAAATCATGCCTCTAACAGCAAAGCTAAGTCACAACTCCCTGAGACTGTATGATACAGACAGTGCACATTCTGCACTAGTAGAAGGAATTATTGTGAAAATTAAATGAGATAATATTTATAAAGTATTTTGTAAACAAAGTGTATAGATGCTAATGAAGAAGAGAAAGAAATGAAGGAAGGAAAGAAATGAAGGAAGGGAAGGAAAGAAAAAAAAGAAAGAAAGAAAGAAAGAAAGAAAAAAAGAAAGAAAGAAAGAAAGAAAGAAAGAAAGAAAGAAAGAAAGAAAGAAGGGAGGGAGGGAGGGAGGGAGGGAGGGAGGGAGGAAGAAAAAGAAAGGAAGGAAGGAAGGAAGGAAGAAAGGAAGGAAGGAAGGAAAGAAGGAAAGAGAAAAGAAAAGAAAGAAAAGTAAAGAAGGGAAGAGGAGGAAGGGGGATGAGTGGAAGATATAGGAAATATAATATTCCATTATGCCTATAAATTGATTGTCCATTTTGAGTATTTGAGGAGTCTCATTAAAAATTGCTGCAGGTTTTTTCAAGTCAAAAATTTCCAAGACTCTTTTCCAGCAGAATATAATCTCCCTTCTTATTTAGCTGTTAGGTTTATCTGTCTCTAAAAGAAGAAAGGGAAACTAGGTGGCACAGTGGATAGAGTGCTGGGCTTAGAATCAGGAAGACTTGACTTCAAATTCAGCGTCAGATACTCACTAGCTGTGCGTTGCCTCCCCTGGCAAGTTACTTAACCATGTTTGCCTCAATTTCTTCATCTGTAAAATGACCTGGAGAAGGAAATGGCAAACCACTTCAGTATCTCTACTAAGGAAAACCCTGAAAAGGGGGTCATGAAGACACAGACATGACTGAAAATGACTAAACAACAACAACAGCATCCTACATCTATTGCGTCATCCATCTAGGTATTGTAGGATTGGAGGAAAATAAGCGTCCGTGGTTTTATTTGTTTGTTTTAAAAAACAGAGCTTGATTTTGATTCCTGAAAAGATTTAAAAATTGATTGTTAAAGGGATGGTTGGTAGACATGGCAAAAGGAAACAGTGATAATAGAGTCTACACAGCTTCATCAAGAACAGGTCACACTATATTAAACTAGTAGATCAAGGAAATGCTATTGATACAGTTTATCTCATTGTTAGCATAGTGTTTCATCAAATATCTAATGCTATTCTTTGGGAAAAGATGGAGATAGGAATAGGCAGGACAACAGTACAATTGGAAAGACTTGGAAGAAGTTCGATGGCTAGGGGAAAAGAGTTGCCACAAATGGTTCCATGTTTAGATGAGATCACCAGAAGTGTCCCAGGAATGTGTGCTAGACCATTTCTGCCATTTAACATATTTTTCCAAAACTTGGGTTAAAGGCACAGAAGGCGAGCTCTTCACATTTTCAAATGACACACAGCTGAGGATAGTCAACACAAAAGATGACAAAATCAGGAGCCAAAAAGATCTTGACAGGCTAGATTACTGAGCTGAATAAAATAAGGAAACACAATTGGGATAAACATAAAGTCGTATACTTGGGTTCAAAAAAATCAGCCTTAGAAATAAAAGATGGGTGAAGCATGAGGAGATCTGACAGTTTTAATGGATTGTAAGCTCAATATGAGTAAATGTGATAAGGCACCTGCAAAAGCTCCTGCAGTTTGGTGTGGGATTAAGAGAGACACGCTTCCAGGAAAGAGGACACACTAATCCCCATGTATTCTATCCTGGTCAGATGACATGTGCAGTGGTGCATGTAATCCTGGCCACAGCAGCTTAGAAAGGATATTGATCATATAGAGATTGTCCAGAGGAGGGCGACTGGGTCGGGGAAGGCCTCGAGTCCAAGCTGCATGAATCATGTTTGGGCTAGAGAAGAAAATATCAATTTATAGGCATAATGGAATATTATATTTCCTATATCTTCCACTCCTCCTCCTCCCTTCTTTTCTTTTCTTTCTTTTTTCTTTCTTTTTTCTTTCCTTTCTTTCCTTTTCTTTCTCTTCTTCACTAGAATCTATACACTTTTCTTTCTCTTCTTCACTAGAATCTATACACTTTGTTTACAAAATACTTTATAAATATTATCTCTTTTAATTTTCACAGTAATTCCTTCCACTAATGCAGAATGTGCATTGTCGATAACATACAGTCTCAGGGAGTTGTGATTTATCTTTGCTGTTAGAGACATGATTTGATTCCTGATCCAGTACTTTATTCCCCATACCGTGTTCTCTGTACATCAAGGAGAGATGTATTAAAATTTGTAGGAAGCTGCTAAAGCAGTCATTAGAGGAAAATATATTTTTTTTCTGAACATTCATATGAAAAGACTATAAAATTGAATATGGCACTTTAAAAATACAATAGCTAGAAATGAAAAGTAGAAAATCATCCAGTTAATAATACCAAAATAAGCACAGTAGACATTTTGAAAATCAAGAAAATAATTGAAGCAAGACTATTGAGCTGATGAATGAAATATTTAATTCAACGATGATTTAGTAAGAACATACTATGAAAGAACAATCAAATTTCCAACATAAAATTAATAAGGGGCATTCATAACTAGAAGAGAAAAAATAAAGTTCTTTTGATTTTCAGCATTTCTACTTGAACTTATGAGGTTATTTGTTGAACTTTTAAGATTTTTCAGTTCTGTGCTCAATTAGTCTCTCTTACTAACTGTGAGATCCTGGACAAATTCTTTAACCTCTCTTTGCCTCACTTTCCTCAACTGTAAAATGGAGATAATAATAGCACCCACCCCCCGCAGTGGTTGTGAGGATCAAATAACCTAGTATTTGTTGAGTGTTTAGCACCCCGCCTGGCACATAGTAGGCACTCAATAAACCCTTGTTTCCTTGTCTCCTTCTTTTGAAGCATGGACCGGAATAAAAGACTGCTGAGGGATCTTCCTATGAATTTAAATTCAGTTAACCCACTAAGAAAAAATTTTTTTAAAGGAGGCTAAGTTTCTCTCTTATGAAGCTTATAGGCTAGATATAAATGCTCTATTATTAGCTTAGGAGAAACTCATTCTAAATCCCCTTCCATCTGCGTGTGTGTGTGTGTGTGTGTGTGTGTGTGTAAACATTTGTGATCCACATGTCCCAATACCCAGAGAATGGTATATGATCCACAGGAAGGCCTCCAGGACATTGAGAGGATTCAGTATGGAGGATTTATGTAAAGATGTGAGCCAAAATAACACAAGATGAGCAGGTCAAGAAGTAGCTACTATCTATACTACTGGAGAAGACACCCATGTGGAAGAGTTCAGGAAGCCACTGCAATATAGCTGTATCTACACATACATATTTAGTGCTCCAGGTTTAGTTTTGGGGTTTTTTCAACATATCCAGTATTACATGTGTGACTTCCCCAAATCCCTTGTCAGGGATTCTGGTTCTGGTAGGAATTCCTTCCATATCTGGGCTGCTGGTGTCTATTCCAGCACTAAGTCTATGATTCTAGGTTTTGGGAAGCTCTAAACATTTTCTCCTCCTCTATCATCTCACAACAAGAATATGTCTTTAAAAATGCTTGTGGAGATCCCCCCCAAGAAGTTTCCCCCTCTTTGAAGGGCTTCAGAAAGCAGCCAGATGACAGACCTCTTGGCAGGCATGTTACAGTTCCAGAGAGCTTGGCTTACACATGGGTTCCTTCCACCTGGTGGATTCTATAATATGTTCCCCCTCTCTCCTTATATTGCTCATTTTGGTTATTCTTCATGGTGATGCAACAACTCCCTTATAATGCTATCCCCAGAGTCTATGCAGCCATGTCCCAACAAGTGTGTTTCCAGTTTCTGTCACTAAATAGCATGACCATCTTTACGTGGTATTTTATTTGGTTCCTGAGAGTAAAGTTCCAATAAAGGAATTACAATCAAAAGGAGGGGATGATCCAGTTCATACCATGGTCTGATATAATCTCCTGTATAGATTATTCCAATAATCATTTCTTTTTTAATTTTTTGTCTTTATTAATTTATTCATTTACTTTTAGTTTACAGGATTCAATTCCACAATTCTTTGAGTTTCAAATATCCTCCCCTCCCTACCCTCCCCCCCATTCCCATGGCAGCATACAATCAAGTATAGGATCTGAAAATAGTTTCACATTAGACATTAGTCAGGTTATAAAGAAGGATTGTATCAGATGGAATGAACAATGGGATAGAGGAAACAAAATCAAATAAGAAAAAGAAAGAGAGCAGGTAGTTTGCTTCAATATTGAATTCAATTCTGTTCTTTCTAGTTCTTTCTCTGAATGTAGACATCTTTCTCCATCATGAGTCTTTTGGAGTTGACTTGTAACCCTGCATTTCTGAGAAGAGTCCAGTCTATCAAAGCTGTTCGTCACACATACACTGTGTCTGTAATTGTGTACAAATTTCTCCTGGTTCAGCTCTTTTCACTTAGCATCAATTTGTATAAGCCACTCCAGGTAAATATGAAGTCCATCTGCTCCTTGTTTCTTATAGCACAATAGTATTCCATTACATTAATATACAACAACTTGTTTAGCCATTCCCCTATTGATGGGCATCCCATTAATTTCCAATTCTTTGCCACCACAAAAAGACCTGCTATAAATATTTTTGTACATGTGGGTCTTCCTCCCACTTCTATGATCTTTTTGGGATACAACCCTAGAAGTAGCATAGCTGGGTTATAAAGGGTATGAAATTACTTATAGCCCTTTGGGGATAGTTCCAGATTGCTCTCAAGAATGGTTAAATCAGTTCACAACTCCACCAACACGGAGGAGTCAAGATGGAGGAGTAGAAACAGGGCCTCTGCTGGGCTCCGGCTCCCACCACTTCCAATTCATGTAAAAGGTGACTCTCGACAACTTTGGAGCTACAGAACCCACAAAATGACACAGAGAAGCTAACTTCCCACTGAGGATAACCCAGCAGGCCAGCAGGAACAGCCAGCACAGCATCCTGGGAGTCGACCCCAGGCCCTCTCAAGCCAGAGATTTTAGCCTCAGGGTGGGCCTGACCAGCCAACAGCAGGAGGGACTTCAGATCACCAGCAGCTGTGGCGGTTTCCAGAATTATCAGGCCATAGATGCTAAGGAAAAGGTGAGAGGTCAGTGCAGTGTGAACTTTGGGATCCAGTAGTTTGGAGTGCGGTTGGCCGTTATCCCCTGTAGGGAGAAGCCCCTGAGGCGCCATAGACGTGCAGATGCCGCCATGTGGTAGCTTCAGCTCCTGGCCTGCAGACTATAGGGAGACCAAGAAAACAGTTTGAGGGGTAATTGCTCTTGCTTTAACCTGCTTGGATCTGGATTGGGGTCTAGGGTGGAGGTCCTGGGGTATGGGACCAGCTTGCCAGAGCATGTGGAGGCTTTAGAGAGGGTACCCAACTAATACCTTTAGCAGCTGAGAAAACCCCTGCATTTGGGATGAAACTACCATGTCTGGTAGCAGACTCCTACTGTGGCAAAACAACCCCAAAGTCAAGTAATTGAGTAGCAACATGAGTAAACAAGGGAAGCAAAGAAAACAGAGGAATCCAATATTAGACTTTGATTTTGGGGACAAAAAGTATCAAAGCATGGGGCAGGAGGAGGACAGTGAAGTCATAACTCCTGAACCAAAAGCTTCCAAGAAAAATACGAGCTGGTTACAGGCCATAGAGGAGCTTAAAAAGGATTTTGAAAATCAAATAAGAGAAGTGGAGGAAAAATTGGAAAGAGAAATGAGAACGATGCAAGAAAATTATGAAATGAGAGTCAACAACCTAGCTGAAGAAAATAACACCTTAAAAATAGAGTAACTCAAATGGCAAAAGAGGCTCAAAAAAGCAATGAGGAGAAGAATGCCTTAAAAAGCCAACTTTGCCAGATGAAAAAAGAATCTCAAAAGCTCACTGAAGAGAATCATTCCTTCAGAATTAGATTGGAGCAAATGGAAGCTAGTGACTATATGAGAAATCAAGATACTATTAAACAGATGCAAACAAATGAAAAAATAGAAAGCAATGTGAAATATCTCATTGGGAAAACCACTGACCTGGAAAATGGATCCAGGAGAGATAATCTAAAAAGTATTGGACTACCTGAAAGCCATGATCAAAAAAAGAACCTAAAAATCATCCTTCAAGAAATTCACAACTCCACCAACAATGTATTGGTGTTCCAATTTGTCTAGATACTCTCCAGCATTTGTCATTTTCCTGTTTTGTCATCTTATCAATCTGACTGGTGATAAGTGGTACCTCAGAGTTGTTTTGATTTGCATTTCTCTAAGCATTAGTGATTTAGAATATTTTTTCATATGCTTATAGATATCTCTAATTTTTCTTCTGAAAACTGCCTGTTCATACCCTTTGATCATTTATCAATTGGGGAATGACTTATATTCTTATAGATTTGACACAATTATCTGCATAATTTAGAAATTAAGCCTTTATCAGAAACATTGGTTGTAAAAATTCTTTCCCAATTTTACACTTCCCTCTTACTCTTGGTTACATTGACTTTGTTTGTACAGAAGCTTTTCAATTTCATATAATCAAAATTATCCATTTTGCATTTTATAATGCTTTCTAATTCTTGTTTGGTCATAAAGTCCCCCTCTCCATAAATCTTACAGGTAAACTATTCCTTGCTTTCCCAGATTGCTTACAGTATCAGCCTTTATACCTAGATCATGTACCCATTTATACTTGATTTTGGTATATGGTGTTAGATAATGGTCTATGCCCAGTTTCTGCCATACCATATTCCAGTTTTCCCAGCAGTTTTTGTCAAATAGAGAGTTCTTATCCCAAAAACTGGGGTCTTTGGGTTTATCAAACAGTAGATTAATATAATCATTGACTACTGAGTCTCGTGTTCTCAGTCTATTCCATTGATCTACTGCTCTATTCCTCAGCCAGTACCAAGTAGTTTTACTGACTGCTGCTTTATAATACAGATTAAAATCTGGTATAGCTAGACCACCTTCCCTAGCATTTCTTTACATTAATTCCTGTGATATTCTAGACCTTTTGTTCTTCCACATGAATTATGTTTCTATGTTTTCTAGTTCTATAAAGTAATTTTTTTGATAAATTTATGGGTAAGGCAATAAATATATAATTTAATTTAGGTAAAATTGTCATTTTCATTATATTAGCTCAGCCCAGCCACAAGCACTTGATGTTTTCCAACTAGTCAGATCTGACTTTATATGTGTGAAAACCGTTTTGTATTTGTGTTCATATAGGTCCTGGGTTTGTTTTGGCAGGTAGATTCCCAAATATTTTATAATGTCCACAGTAAATTGAAATGGGATTTCTCTTTCTATCTCTTGCTTTTGGGTTTCATTAGAAATATACAGGACTTTCAATGATTTATGTGAGTTTATTTTATATCCTGCAACTTTACCAAATTTATTTATTGTCTCAAGTAGTTTTTTACTTGATTCTTTAGGATTCTCTAAGTATATCATTCTATCATCCACAAAGAGTGATAACTTTGTCTCTTCTTTGCCTAATTTGATTCCTTTGATTTCTTTTTCTTCTCTAATTGCTACTGCTAACCAGATAGAATAAGAGGGGTGATAGTGGACCCCCTTGTTTCACCACTGATCTAATTGGAAATGCTTCTAGCTTATCTCCATTACATATAATACTTGCTGATGGCTATAAATCGATGCTGCTTATTATTTTAAAGAAGACTACATTTGTTCCTATTCTTTCTAGTGTTTTTAAAAGGAATGGATGTTGTACTTTGTCAAAAGCCTTTTTCTGCATCTATTGAGAAAATCATGTGGTTTCTGTTATTTTTATTGTTGATATAATCAATTATACTGATGGTTTTCCTAATATTAAACCATCCTTGCATTCCTGGAATAAATCCTACCTGATCAAAATGTATTATTCTTGTGATAAGTTGCTGAAGTCTTTTTGCTAATATTTTACTTAAAATTTTTGCATCTATATTCGTGAGGGAAATTGGTCTATAATTTTTTTTTCTCCCTTTTATCTCTTCCTGATTTAGGTATCAATACCATTTTTGTGTCATAATAAGAATTTGGTAGGATTCCTTCTTCACTAATTTTCCCAAATAGTTTGTATAATATTGGAATCAATTGTTCTTTAAATGTTTGAAATACTTCTCTAGTAAATCCATCTGGCCCTGGAGGCTTTTTCCTAGGGAGTTCACTGAGGTTCTTTTTCTGAGATGGGATTTCTTAAGTAATTTACTTCCTCTTCAGTTAATCTGGGCAACTTATATTTTTGTAAATATTCATCCATTTCACTAAGACTATCAAATTTATGTGCATACATTTGGGCAAAATAATTCCTAATTATTGTTTTAATTTCCCCTTGATTGGAGGTGGATTCACCCTTTTCATTTTTGATACTCATAATTTGATTTTCTTCTTTATTTTTTTAATCATATTGACTAAGGGTCTATCAATTTTATTGTTTTTTTTTTCATAAAACCACCTCTTAGTTTTATTTATTAATTCAATAGTTTTCTTAATTTCTATTTTATTCATCTCTCCTTTGGTTTTCATGATTTCTAATTTAGTATTTAATTGGGGATTTTCAATTTGTTCTTTTCCTTCCTTTTGCAATTGTATGCCCAATTCATTGACCTCCCTTTTCTCTAATTTATTCATGTATGCACTCAGGGATATAAATCTTCCCCTAAGAACTGTCTTTGCTGAATCCCACAAATTTTAGTCTCATTATTGTCATTCTCTTGAATGAAGTTACTAACTGTTTCTATAATTTCTTGTTTGACCCACTCATTCTTTAGGATTAAATTGTTTAGTTTCCAATTAGTTTTTAATCTATCTTTCCATGGCCCTTTATTGCATATGATTTTTATTGCATCATGGTCTGAGAATGATGCATTTAGTATTTCTTCCTTTCTGCACAGAACTGTAAGATTTTTATGCCCTAGTACACGGTCAATTTTTGTGTATTTGCCATGTACCATTGAGAAGAAGGTATATTCCTTTTTAACCTCATTCAGTTTTCTCCACAGAGCTATCATATCTGGTCTCTCTAAAATTCTATTCACCTCCTTAACTTCTTTCTTGTTTATTTCGAGGTTAGATTTATCAAGTTCAGAGAGGGGGAGATTACGGTCCCCCACTACTATAATATTGCTATCTACTTCTCCCTCTAATACCCTTAACTTCTCTTCTAGGAATTTGGACACTATACCACTTAGTACATATATGTTAAGTAATGATATTGCATCGTTTTGGATGGTGCCTTTTAGCAGGATATAGTTTCCTTCCTTATCTCTTTAATTAGATATATTTTTGCTTTTGCTTTATCTGAGATAAGGATTTCTACCCCTGCTTTTTTTTTACTTTAGCTGAAGAATAATATATTCTACTCCATCCTTTTACCTTTACCCTGTGTATATCCCCTTGTTTCAAATGTGTTTCTTGTAGACACCATATTGTAGGATTATGGTTTTTAATCCATTCTGCTATCCACCTCTGTCTTATGGGAGATTTCATCCCATGCACATTCACAGTAACGATTACTATCTGTCTCTTTCCCTCCATCCTCTTCCTTCCCCTGTTTATGTTATTGTTTCGTCCTTCTCCCTTGCCCTCCTTAAGGGTTTTACTTTTGACCACCACAGCCCTCAGTATTCCTTCCCTGGGACGCCCCCTTCTCTACCTACCCTTTCATCTTGATATTATTTCCCTGCCTTCTAACCCCCCCCCCCCTTATCTCCCTTACCCCTCCTACTGCCTATAGGGCACAATGGATTTTTATACTTAGAGTATGTTATTCCCCAAAACCAATGAGAGTAAATTTCATACGGTGCTCCTCTCCCTCCCTTCTTTGCCTCTATTATAATGAGTTTTTGTATCTTTTCACATTAGAATCTTAAACTTAATTGACTATGCTGAACCCTCTTTGAACCAGAACCAATGAGAATAATGTTCAAATAGTGTTCATATCCCTCTCTCCTTCCCCTCTACTCTAGTATGTCTTTATGCCCTTCATATGGTATAATTTACCTTTTTCTGACTCATCCTTTCCTTTTGTCCCATTACCATCCCTTTGAACCCCTTAATAAAGTTATTTTTTTATCATCAGATTAGCTCATTTATACCCACACCCTCTATCTATGCATATCCCTTTTAAAGGTCGTGATAATCATATAAATTTCAATATTGACAGGTATCAGCTTCTCATATAGGGATGTAAATGGTTTGTTCTTATTGCATCCCAAGTTATGTGCATGTGTGCATGTGTGTGTGTGTGTGTGTGAATGTGTGTTTTCCTTGTTTACCTTTTTATGTCTTTCTTGAGTCTTGTAATTGAAGATCAAATTTTCCATTGATCTCTTGCTTTTTTCATCAGGAATGACTGGCAGTCCCTTATTTCATTAAATGACCATCTCTTTGCCTGAAAGATTATGCTCAGTTTTTCCGGGTAGTTGATCCTTGCTTGCAGTCCTAGTTCTTTTGTCTTAGGAAATATCAAATTCCAGTCCCACCGATCTTTTAATGTAGAAGCTGCTAGCACCTATGTAATCCTGATTGTAGTTCCATGATATTTGAATTGTTTCTTTTTGGCTGCTTGCAGTATTTTCTCCTTAATGCTGTAATTCTTCAATTTGGCTACTATATTTCTTTGAGTTTTCAATTTGGGATCTCTTTCAGGAGGAGTCCAGCGAATTATTTTGATAACTATTTTATCTTCTGATTCTAGGACTTCAGGACAGCTTTCTTTGACAATCTCTTGAAGGATGTTGTCCAGGCTGCTTTTTTCATCATGACTTTCTGGTAGACCAATAATTCTTAGGTTATCTCTCCTAGATCTGTTCTCCAGGTCAGTGGTTTTTCCAGTGAGATATTTTACACTTTCTTCTAATTTTTCAATGTTCATGTTTTGCTTGATTGACTCTTGGTGCATCATAGAGTCCTGAGCTTCAATTTGTCTGGTTCTAGTTTTTATTGAATTATTTTCTTTGGTTAGTTTTTGGAGGTCCTTTTTTAGGGAGGTATTTTCTCCAGTTAGGTCACAAATTTTACTTTTTAAGGATTTGTTTTCTTCAGTGAGACTTTTTTTTTTTCCAATTTGGTCACTGTAGATTTAAATTTGTCTTCTACCTCTCTAATTTGGGTTTTAAAATCTTTCTTGAGCTCCTCCAAGAGTGCTTTTTGGGCTTGAGACCAGTTCATATTTCCTTCTGTGGTCTCAGGTGTGAGTATAGAGTTCATGTTGTCCTCTGTATTTGGTTGTTCTTGCTCGCTATATAAACTGTGATTGATTTCCTTGCCTTCCCCTTATCCTTCTCAGCTTCCTTCCTTCCCACTGTAATTTTCTATTTCCTAATTTCTCAGGCTGAGAGCTAAGGGCCTGGTTGTTGGCTTTGTGTGCTGTAGCCACTGGGTGTCTAAACTGAGGCCAAGGCCAGAATTCTCAGTGTTTCCCCTGAGTTACCCTGAGGCTCACAGAGTAAGCAGTGGGGGAGGGGTTGTCTGCTGTTTCAGATTTCTGCCTCTATGCCCCTGGGCTACAGCTCAGACAGACTCGGCAGGTGGCGGCTGGCAGCCATGGTGTCTTGTATTCCCTTGGTAGTGCTGTAGTCCACCTGGGCTTCTGTTGTTAGAGCTTGCTGCTTGCTGGCTCCAACCCCTGGGCTTTGGGAGCTCTTGCTAATCAGGTGACCTGGGGCTTGTTGGGACCCCTCCTGCCCTTCAGTTTAGACTCCTTACTGACTCAGTTATGCCTTTCCTCATTGACTCCTAAGCCTGAGGCTATTTCAGCTATTTCAGGATTTTACTCTGGGTGGGACATTTATCTCTGGATTTTCTAGGTCAGAGAGGGGGAATTGGAGCAGCTAGAGTTTACTTTGCCATCCTGGCCCTGGAAAATCAGGCAGGTGATTGTTAAACTTCCAGGCCAGGAGCTGAAAGCCCCAGGAGAAGTTGCTGTCTCTGCTGTGGGCCCTGTGCTTTCTCTTACCCAGCTCCTAGGGATCCTCCCATCTGTGGCGAGAAGCTTGTGAGACAGCTGCAATTCACCCTTGGAGTGGGTGAGTCTGCTGTCTGGGGCTCCTTCTTTCTCTGCTGTAGTCCACTTTCTAGTGCAGCCCCCATGTGCTCCTCACTCCCCCTGCCCTGACCCACGTGGGCACTTTCCTGGGCTGGATTCTGCCAGCCTCCATCTCCCAGTGGATTCTGACATTCCAAAATCCATTCAGATTCACTTTTTAAAGTTTTGTCACGGCATTCTAGGAGAAGCTTAGACAATTTACTGCTTTCGTTCTGCCATCTTGGCTCCACCCCCCCTCCAATAGTCATTTCAATGGCCTCCCTTCTTCATCTGTCACCACTCCAATTTATCCTTCATATATTTGTCACCATGATTTTCCTAAAGCATATATATGACCATGTTACATCACTGCTCAAGAAATTTCAATGGCTCCCTATTGGCTCTAGGCTAAAATTCAACTCCCTCTTATCTGTAACTAAATGCTCCAACCTGTCTTTCCAGACTGACTTTATATTGCATTTCACTCTTTCTCTTTATTGTCCAACCAAACCTTCTCACTTGCTACATGGTGTCCCATACATCTCTTACTTCTGTTGCCTGCAATATCCTCCCCCCTTACCTTTGCCTGTTGGAACTCCTAGTTCCCTTTCTAACTCAGCTTTACTGCTATCTAAGAGTTAAAAAAAGGTCTTTCCTTCCATCCTGATATCATTAGTAACTTCACTACTACCTTCCAATTACTTGATACTTCACTACCATGTCCATTTCTGTTTCCTTATTTGGGCACATGGTCTCCCTTGGTTCTGTGTCTCCAAGGCAGGCATTTACCTCTCTCCAGAATGATCAGGCCAGTTCCTGTGTCTGCCAAGAACTCTCCATGAGACTCCTTCCCCACCACCTAAATATAATATTGTCCTTTCAGTTTATCTTCTTTAAATCTTGTTCCATCTGCATCTTTTTAGCTGGTGATGTACTTTGTAAGTACTTTGCCAAATGGGTTCTTACAGTAATTTTTTTTGGGGGGCAGGAAATCCAGATCTGTGATCTCCTCAGTACAAAGAGGCCAAGATGAGGAAGTTCCTTCTGCCAATGCAGTTCTGCAAGTGCTCTTCAGCCTAGAGTTGCCTGCAGTACAGAAAGGGTGTGACTTGTCCAGGGCCACACAGCCAGTTGGGAGCTGTCTCTTGGTGTTCTGAAGAGCCCTATATATAGGTTCTCTTGAAATTTTCCACACAACGTTTTTTCTCAGATATCTTTATTTTGCCTTATTATTTTAATGGAGGCAGGACCTGTATTGGATTAGTGGACTGTAAGAGCCTGATCTCCAAAGTGGGAGAGTGATGTAAAGAAGGTTATTCTAGACTAGGAACTAGAAGACCTGAAGTTTAGTCAACAAGCCTGAGTTCTAGACTGGGTCCAGTAAGCTTTGACCTTCAGTTTCCTGAATTGGGAAATGAGGGAAATGGTGTCAACCTGTAGTACTATATGCCTGGAGCAACTAAGGTCATGCAAGGGAAAGCCCAGTGCACAGCTGTTGGGTGGAAGCCACAGGCCTCTTTCTAGTTACATAAGGAGGCCAGAAATGATAGTTTCCCATTGGATGTATCTGTGTCTTAGGAGAGAAGACCAGGAGAACAGGGTGGGAGCACAATGCATGTGTGTCCAAAGCTTTGTCTGGAGAAGGATGTAACCTACTGGTAAAATGTAGCCAGAGTGCCAGCTGGCAGGGCCCTCTGAGGGCTAGCCCAACCCCTGCGGCAAATGAGGAAACAGAATCCCAGGGAAGTAAAAGGACTCAGATCTACAAGAAACCCAACATCAAAGCCAATAATTTTTCTAATGCACCCCAAGAGTAGGTAGAAAAGCTGGGATTGGAACCTGGGCCTCTGATAAGAAATCACTAACTGCTAGTGTACCTTAGTGCCTTAGGTTTCTTGTGGGAACCTGAGACTTAACAGTCAACCAATCAGGCATTTTCAGCCAGCAGGCCATGGCTACTAATTTCTGCCTCAGGGGATCCAGCTCAGAAGGGTCTCACTTCATACATTTCGATTCACAAGCTTCATGTCCCATTTGCAGCCCATATCAGCTCATGAAAAGTCAGAGATGATATCTGTTTGCCTCCACCCCATCCCCTACCTCAGAGCAACTTAGGATATTCTTCTTAGCTCTTCTAGCACCTGGCATCAGTCATTTCTGCCCAACACACATTTAGCAGTGTCTACTATATGCCAGATTGTACTAGGGAGACAAAATCAAAAGCCAAACAGTTCCCACCCAAAAAGACCTTCCATCTTACTGGAGACAAACCAGCAGGAGCAGAAAATAAGCCAGACCCAAACCCACCAAGTCATTTGAGGGTGGAGGGCATAACCAACAAGGTGATGGATGAAATCACTAAAGACATTTCCCACTGCTAAGGGCTTCCTGAAATCATGAATGCCATTGCCAGGGAGACTGAGTAGCTCATGCTCCCCCCCGCCACTCCAATGACATCTGCCTTTCGTTGTATGAAAACATAACATGTCAAAGACACGCTGCCTTCATTCTAGAGAACTGCAATATACATAGCTATATTGCCTTCCAAGTCCTCAATCTATTTGACCGCCATCATTTACCCCTCCATTGCTTAATCATATAAATACATAAATAAATATTAATACATAGAAAGCCATATCCTTGTATCACACGCACAAGTATTCCAGTCCAAAGCTCAAGAATTATCAATTTCTTTTAGAAAAATCTTTTATCTTTCCATTATATCTTAGACCCCCTAAAACTATTCTTCAGTCTCACAATTCCCTTCTCTTCCCCCATCTCTCACTACTTTCCCAGGTTATCATCCCTGAACTGATTTACATCTACAAGAAATTAATCGCCTACTATGTGATTCTCCATTGTCACCCGCTGGTGAAACAGCTCAACTCCACACTTACACCCTCCTCTTGAATCCCCTGTCCCTTTGTCCTGTGACTTCGGCAAACCCTAGTCCCAGATTATTCCCTCCATTTGCCTCCTTGGTGCCTTCCCTCATGCTGCTACTGAGCAGAAATGGAAGAAATCAAAGAACCCTGCTGACTGAGTCTGCCACAAATTGATGCTTGCTAATCCCAGCTAGTCCCTCAATGGCAAAGCAGTCCTATCACTCTTTTTAATTAATTCCCTTTCCTACTCTCTCTAGAGCAACTATTACAAACCTTTTATTGTCTCCTCAGGCCTCCTACAACACACTTCTCCCAATTCTCTCTGCTGGGAACTTTGCCTCATACATCACCAAAAAAAAATGGAGTCATTCACTGAGAATTTCCTCTTGCTTTCACATCCATCTGATATTGTCTCCATCTACCTTCCTTTTCACACTAATGACAAGGTAGCCCTTGTGCTCTAAGATGCCAGTCCTTCTATCCATGCCATCCTCTCTTGTCTTCTGTAGCAGATTACCCCCACTACCATATTCTCTCTCAATTTTTCCCTATCTACTGACTCTTTCCCTGCTGTTTATAACTGTTTATGTCCTACCCCCATCCTTACCAAAAAAAATCCCTTTGCTAGATCCTACCATGACCACTAGTAATTATCCTCTTTCTCCTTTGCTTCCTAAAGGCAGCTAGGTGACATATTGGATACAGTACTGCACCTGGAGTCAGGAAGACCTGAGTTCAATTCTGACCTCTGACATTTACTAGCTCTGCAACTCTGAGCAAGTAACTTTAACCTCTGTCTGCCTCAGTTTCTTTAATTATAAATAAGGATAATAAGGCACCTATCTCCCAGAGTTGTTGTGAAAGTCAAATAAGATAAAATTTGTAAAACACTTAACACAGTGCCTGACACATAGTAGGTGATTAATAAATTAAATGCTTATTTCCTTCTTTACTTCCTTGTCTTCTCAATTAAACTTGCAAAAAAAAAGCTGTCAACAATCAATGTCTCTATAAACTTCCCTCTCACTTGACCTCATCATTCAACTAAACCTTCTCTCTCTGAGGTGGGTTACCAATGATCTACGAATTGCCAAATTAAATGGTCTCTTAGTTATTCTTACCTTTCTTGACCTCTCTGCATCCTCTGACACAGCTGAACATCATCTCTTCCCAAATCCCCTTTCTTCTCTGGGTTTCTGTAACTTTATTTTCTTGGTTCTGATCCTATCTATCTGACAGCTCTTTTTCTGTCTCCTTTGCTGGCTCTTCATCTATGGCATGCCTCCTTACCAGAAGTGTCTCCCAAGGGGCAGCTAGGTGATGCAGTGAATAGAGCACAGGCCCTGGAGCCAGGATGACCTGAGTTCAAAACTGACCGTAGACGCTTAACACAAAAACTAGCTATGTGACCTTGGGCAAGTCACTTAACACCAATTGACCTCCAAAAAAAGCAAAAATAAATAAACTCAGAAGTGTCTCCCAATACTGTCCTGAGCCATCTTCTTTAAAAATCTAAGCAATATGGTGGACAATTACCATTTCCTTTCTATTGGTTTATGGATTGGAATTGATGTGGCTGGATTTTTAAGGGACTAGCCATACAATGGAGGTGATGAGGAGTCCCTTGATGTTTCCTGGTATATGTCCAATGGAGCATCCATGGGCCTTAGATGAGCTCCCCTGGTTATGTCTCATGATGGTTGGGGCCTGTATGCTAAAGTACTTGTGCTTTGGGATAATGGAGCAAAACTCTTTCCATCAGCCACCAAGTTGAAAGAACTGCCCATTTGGTACACTTTAAAGGAAGACAACTTCTCCCACTTTCTTCTCCTCTCTATGTCTGCTGAGCATGTGACACTCTGGGAGGCTCTCTTGGATTTGGGGGGAAGGGTGCCTCTCCCCCCCAAACCTCCAAGTGCTGGGTGCTCACACATGGAAATGACAGCATATGCTTCTTTGGTGAGTTGGGGCTGAGCCTTGGGCCCCTGCATGCCTCATCTGCTTGGTTTTTCTTCCCCTGAGATCAGGTGATCATCCAAAATGTGTTTTTTGTAAGTGTTCTTAGGAAACACAAAAGACCTTGGATTCCTTAGGTAGCTCCAAATACACTTAGATGGGAGGCTGCCCTCATATCTCCTACAAATGGGATTCCAAGGAACTGATGATTACATGATGGGAGGCTTGGCCCAAGTCTTGGCCTGGCTTGCCAAAAGACATGAATCTTGAGGGAGTTATTTCCACAGGGCACAGTGAGGTTGTGAAATAGAATGTAACAGTCCCATTTAGCAGGACTTAGTTTTAATGAATCAGCTCCCTTGGAGAGGATCATCAATTTCCTTATCGTGTCTGAACTACTATGTGCTTCAGAGACTTTTGCGTTTTAAACATTTCTTGGGTGTGGAGGAAATCAATATGTTATACACTGTGCTAAGAAACTTTCTTCCCCATTTGGGAAGACTCTTGATATGGATCAGATATAAGGCTGAAGGGATTTTCCACCAGTTCTGTGATGGAGGCACAAAGAAGCTAAGACAAGAAGCTAACTGAACCCCTAGTCCCAGATCCCCCGGCTCCAGGCCATTACATCTAATTGTAAGTGACACTGCTACCAAATGACCTGTTTTCCATCTCTTCCTCACATCCCAGGGGAATACTGAACACTGCTAAAAATATCCTGGCTGCAAAGTCTAGGTCAGAAATCAGACTTCTGGAGATGCAGGGTGGGGGCAGGAAGGAAGTGTTCTTGCTTCCCATTGACTCCTTGGCCACCTGGTCTCTAGCTCCAACTCGAAGTCTCCAGCTCAAACCAACCACAAAAGAGAGGGAGAAAGGGAGGAAAAAGCACCAACTTGCCCTGATAGGCTTGGTGAGAAGACAGAGTATTCATTGCCTTTATTCCTCTCAATTGCCTTCCTTCCAGAAGCAGACATCACAGCAGACTGAACAAATGGGGAAGGATCATACAATGGTCTGAGAGATATCATCAAGTGCAAACATATTACATAGAGAGGAAGTAAGGCCCCAAAAGGATAAAGGCCTTAGGCTCATAGCAATCCTAAAAGGATCATTAAGGAACTAATTAAGGGCCAGGCCTGAGCCTTGATAGCCCCTTCAGAGATCTTGCACTCCATCTTTTGTACCTTTCTTCTCTCGGCTCCTTTTTGGTGCTCCTTTCCCCAGTCCTCTAACCCTCTAACCCTCCAATGGCCCACACTATATATGTCTAATTCTCTCCAAAGTCACTTTTAAGCTTAACACTCAGTCATCTCAGCTGGTTTCCAAAGCTGGCTGCCATACATATGGACCAAGGGTGTCAACTGCTTTTGGGAGCTACAGTATGGCCTAAGTATTGTGACCTAATTAACCAATTAATAAATTAACTAAATAAATAATACACCAGTACAGGGAGACTGCTTCCTCTCTTTATGCTGCCATTCTACAACCAAAGGCACCTGGATAGAAGGCCAAGAATAAGTAACTATATGGCACCCATCATCCAATAAGGGAGAACCCTCACAATTCCTTTGGTACTCTTCAAAATGCTAAAGGGAAAGGGAAATTTAATAGCACATGGACTGCTATGTAGCTCAGAGACTTAAGGGAACTACCCATGGTTATGGACCTGGAAAGTACCAGAAGCAGGAGCTGAGCCTAGGTCAGGGTGATACCATGTGATTCTCAGATTAAAATATTTTTTAAAAGGTATAAACACCGCTCTTCTCCATACACATCCTTGACAAGACAGATAAAAACCTATACTTTATAACATATTGAAATATACTGAAAAATGATAGTGTTCCTATACCCTCCAAATCCCCTTCCTTTACACCCAAATATTAAGCTCACCTAAATTTCGTGTTTTGATATGTCTAAACACACACAAAGACACCTACTTTATGGAATAGTATATAACAGTGGCTTCCTGTCACTTGTGGTATCAGGTGATCAGATGAGCAGACAAGGTGCCTAAGCGAGGCAACCATATATGATATGTGGGAATGGTCAGATTCCCAGTCATAAAAAGAGGCTGAGACCCCTTCTGAACGCCATCTTTAAAAAGAAGTTTCTATAGAGCTTCAAGGTGGTTTCTATCACAAGCACATATGTATATGTTATAATAAATATATAACATATATTATCTCTGTATATTTTCTCTCTATCTATATATAAATATATGTCTGTCTCTATCTCTATAGCTATAGTTAGCTCTAACATGTCTATTTTTATATCTAGCTCTCTATAGTAAAAGTGAAAGCGAATCCCAGAGGGTAAGACATACCAATGGGAGAAACCTAGATGGATGTCCATTCAAATTGCTAAAAACTAAATAAGCAATTACATAGGTTCTCAGTTCACAAAACTAAAAGATCCATTCAAATAAAGAGAGGGGAGCTCGAGTCTCAAGACCTTCACTTAGCAATCAATCATCAATAAACATGATTAGGTTCTGAAAAATAGTTATGTATCCTGTAATCCTTTTCCTTTAGTCAACTCATCTTTTACTTGGGCCAAGAATGTAAGGGTTGATTGGCTAACCAAATAGGATCACAAATATAGCTGGGGGCTTTAAAAAGCAGGGAAGTTTTAACAATTGTTTCAGGCAAGCACAGAGAGCATTCACTTGATATTGGAGGAGATTCCCTTCTCATCCTCCCCACCTCCAACATCAATCAAAAGCAATGAATGTATATAGTATCTAGAGGACCAGAAGACACATCGAGACCAAGTACAGACAAACTCAAGAAGAAGGCCACCACAAGAGACAAATGTCAGGGGCGGCCAGGTAGCACAGTGAGTAAGAGCACCGGCTCCAGTGTTGAGAAGACCTGGAGATCGAATCCCAGGCTCAGACACTTAGCACCCACCCAGAAACACCTGGCCGTATAACCTTGAGCAAGTTACTTAACCCCAATTGCTTAGGGGCGGCCAGGTGGCTCAGTGAGTAAGAGCACTGGCTCCAGTGTCGGGATGACCTGGATCAATTCCGGGCTCAGATACTCAGCACCACACCCAGAAATAACTGGCCGTGTAACCTTGAGCAAGTTACTTAACCCCGATTTCTTTAAAAAAAAAAAAGAGACAAATGTCAGTGGTGGACTCTAGAAGGGAGTCACTCTACCCTCTATGCATCAGATTCACCTCCATCCACCATCTCTAAGGTTCAATCTCATTTCTTCCTTTGGCTTTTATATATATTGGAGGGAGAGCATGTACACTACATATTTGGAGCAATATTTTGTAGTAACTATACAACAAATTAGTGAACATCCTTTCTCAAATTTAACTGAAGTCTGGCTGTCTGGAGTGTGTGACTAGAATTCGATACTGCTGATCTTTCTCATCATGTATGTGTCCACCCCTAATCTATTGTCTGGGAAGTAGCAGAAAGGGGCATGCAACCTGAAATATATGTGCCATTTTAGTATTAAGAGACAAAGAGAAATGCAGAAGGTTTCCTTAGAACTTACATGAAAATGTCCATGGGCTGGCCAGGACTGGTTTGAAGGCAGAACATGTCAATTAATGAAGCAGGTCCCTTCTATGGATCTGGAGGGCCCAGATGGTCTACCAGTTTGCCAAAGGCTGGCCTGAAGAAACAGTTGGAAAGAAAGGAAAAATGCAGTTCATCATCTGGATAGTTTATCAAAATAATGCCAGATGTGGGGGACGTTCAGAGGTATTGGGCACTCTCTGTGAGAGAAACTGAGTTCTAAAGATAACAGTGTAATCCTCACACACCATATGCCATATTTCCTCATCCTCTGATACCCAACATACTGACTCCTGGGCCCACTGGGTTTCAGAGATGGGTTTGGAGCTGCAAGTTCACTTTAGTTCAACTATTGACTGAGGGTGTTTGAATTTCATTTCTTCACCAACATGATATTACTCTTAAAGTTTTGAAGTGATGAGAATTTGAAAACATACTTTCAAGCTGGCTACACGAAGTTGCATTTTCTTTACATCCATTCTCTCCCATGTTTAGAAATCAATCAAAAGACCCTAGTCTATATATCAAAAATCAATCATGAGGCCCTAATAAGTGTTTATGGTTGAAAGTTTTAGTATCCATGCACACAACAGGTAAGGTACTTACTGGATGAGTATTTTTCAAAAGACATTTAATGTAATGAGTTTTACATGGGCCCTGATTAGTGTGAACAATGTATCCCCTGAAGTCCATTATTTCAAATTGTGCCACAAATTTCCATTGGCACCAATTACCATACATAATTATAACTTTGAATAGTGCGAAATCTGAATGGCCACGTCTTCAGAGGATTCATTATATTTACAGTAATATTCAGGAGAAAATGTAGACTGTTTCAATCAATATGTACCAATCATTCATGCTGGCAACATAACTAGATGTATTATATTTTCAGTCAGAAGTGCAATTTTTTTAGGTCATACAATTTTTATATTTTTATTCCAATAATGAAACAAAGCACTTTAATGGAAAGTGAAACAAACATTCTTTGAAAAGCTTTTCTAAGATTCAAGAGCTAATTATCAGAAATGGTCATTTTGGTTAGTTGTGATGTCTGCAAAAACTTGTCCCATGTAAATACAAACTTGGGTCCACTTTCATTAACTTAAATGGTTTTGATTTAACATTTTATTCTGAATTAACATACTAAAAAGAACACATCCAGGGGGCGGCTAGGTGGCGCAGGGAGTAAAGCGCTCGCCCCGGAGTCAGGAGGACCCGAGTTTGGTTCTGGCCTCAGACACTTAACACCCACCCCCACACACATACACACACACACACACACACACACAAACTAGGTGTGTAACCTTGGGCAAGTTACTTAACCCCAATTGCCCTCCAAAAAAAAAAAGAGAACACATCCATATTATAAACAGAGCAAAACATGAAAAGAGAAAATTTATTATGAAATCATGAATCTCTGTTTCTGCTTGCTTCTTAACAAGCTATGTGGGTACAAAAATCCATATCACTTTCAACACTGTCCTTTTCCTGTTCATCGTCTCATCGAATAATTATTAAGCATGTACTGTATGCCAGGCACAGCTAAGTAAACTCTGGAGATGCAAAGAGGGACAAAAACAGTCCCTGCCCTCTAGAAGCTTCCATTTAATGGAAGAAACAATATATGCCACTATCTACAAGATGTACTACACGTCCCAAATATTCCAGGAGGCGTTATTAGTGGGGCTTGCGGGCAAGTGCTGACAGATGCTTTGGCAAAATGGTATTTGAGCTGAGTCTCGAAGGAACCGAGGAGAGCTGAAAGACAGGGATAAAGAGAGAAAGCAGACCAGTTAGAGCAGGAATGAAGGTGAGAAATAGAGTCTCATGTGAGAAGAAGAACAAGAAGGCAGTGTGTCTTTGGATCATATAGAATGACTCAGAGGAAGTGCAAGTAGGTAAGAATGAAGTTTAGTTGTGAAGAAGACCTTTTATAGGCCATTGGGATATTTGCTAATGGATGTCACATGGAGTCATTAGAGATTATTAGAGGGGGAGGGGGAAGACATGGTAAGCCCTGCACTTTAGGAAGATCAGATCTGCAGCTCAGTAGAGGAGGAACCACAGTGGGAATTCTTGAGGCCAGGAGACCAACAAGAAGGTTACAACAGGCATGAGTCCCTGTGCCAAGGTGGTAGATGTGTGAATGGAAATGGCATAAGTGAGTGATGTTGTGAAGACAGAGATGACAAGACTTGGGGAAAGATTGGATGATGTGTGTATGGGTTGAGTGTAAGTGAAAAGAGTGTAAAATGACACATAGATGACCGTGAGAATGGGGGTATCCTAAATAGTAATCTGGAAATTGGAAAGAGAAAGTTAATTGGGAAAGCTGACAGAGATATTTTTGGACATGTTGAGTCTCAGAAGTCCAAATGGGACATCTTATTTGAGATTCTGTCAATAGGTCAATATTGTCAGTCAGACAATTCTGTCAAATAGATCGATCCAAGAAGCATCTACATAGAGATGATAACTGAATCCATAGAAGGTGACAAAAATATTACCAAGATAGATATGAATAGAGAGAGAGAAGAAATGCAGACTGCATAGAAAATCTTGGGCAATCCACCCTGGTTATAGGGGCATGACCTGGTTGGGGGGAAAGAAAGAGCAAAGGACACTGACAAGGTAGAGTCATGAGAGAACAATGCCACAAAAACCTAGAGGAGAGAAAGTATCCCAAAAAGGGTGATGAAGAGTGTTCATAGGCCTCAGAGAGGTCAAGAAGGTTGGCGGGGCTGGAGGGGGAATGGTCTGAGAATTTGGTAATTAAGAAACAGATGATATAACCATGGAGAGAGCAGTTTCAGTTGAATGACAGGAAAATTCTATTAACAACTTATCTCTTCCCCTTTACGAAATTTACACTACTCATGTTATAGCTTCAGTCTAGATTTTGTGGGTAATAGAGTCCCAAGCTCCCATAATAGCTCAAGGTACTAAATGCATATTGGAGGGTACAGGGCAACCTTTATTTTACTACATAGAAAGCAGTGAAGATATAAAATAGTCACATAAACAAACAAAACCTCAAACCCATGTATAAAGCATTCAAATACCACATCATCTTGCCCTACTCTCCCAAGAAGAGAATGAACATGTGCTAGCTACTGGAATAGCTTTTTGACATTCTGGGAAATAACCTCTTTCCTACAAAGTTCTATACAATATCTTAAGACTCCTATGAGTCATGAAGCCAGAATTCAGGGATTAGAAGAGAACTGAGAAGAAAGGGAATTTTAGGCACCAAAACTGTATATAGAGCTTTCTTCAAAGAGTTTAGTCATGGAAGGGTGAGATAACTTTCAAAATAGCCAGGCAGGGATGTTCTTCATGAGAAGAAATTAAGGTTCTCAGGTATGGTAGATATATTCAATGGCCCTCTCTTGTTTGTTTCAGATAAGAATGAGTAATATCTGAACTCATCCCTTCCTCCACACTCCAGCCACCTCAAAGTATGAGAAACAATAGCTTCCTTTCTACATTATTAGTATAGATTAATTTACATCTAACTGTGTACTATTTGGGGCCTGGGTGAGAGTATAGTGTTTTTAACTTTGTCCTTTTAAGCTTGAGGTCACCTGATACCAAGTCTGAAGGGGAGGGGGAAAGGAGTGAAGTTTCATTCCTCTATGTCAGTCCTTCCTCTATTTTACAAGTATACTTTCTTCTTCTCATAAACCCCCTCCCAATTATGAGAAATACCAAGTCTTTCTACACTAGTGTATTTTATTTTAATTCCTCCCCCCTCTCCATCCTCTTTCTCCTCCTTTAAAAACTCTCAGAATAGAACACCATCACTGCCTGTCCCTACCCCATGACCTCCCTGAATACCCTTTAATGGTTCTGAAAGAACATTTGTTTCTTCTCTCACTATTTTTTTCTTCTTCTATCATAAACCACTTTTCCTCAAATAATTTATCTTCCTATGTAAATTGGCTCATGTTATTTAAAAGTTCCACTTAGCCTTGGTCTAATAGTCCTATTCCATTAAAAAGTCCATTTAAAACATTTTACCTGAAGTACTTGCAAGTCTTATTCCATTAAAAATCCATTTTTCTCAAAGAGAGATTGTTTTGAAGAGATTTTAGGGCTCAGGCACTAATTAGCAGAAAGGACCATTTTGGTCTGTCCTGATCTTGAGATCTGTGAAAATTAGTCATGCAATGAAAATAAAATTCCATTTAATTTTTCTATTTTTCCGTTATTTTTTTTTTCAATCCTAAACACTAAAGTATACAAAAAAAAGACCTTCCATATACAATGAAATTTTTTTCCCTATATGCTCAAATTGTCATAGTTAGTTGTATTTTTTTGGCTCCTTGAAATAATGTTTTTTTCCATGATCTTCTCTTGTTTGTAGTAAGAGCTCCTAGGTCTTGTGATCTGGTGTGGTTCCTTGGTAGTTGCCAGTGCTACTTTCTCAATGCTTGCAGTATTTCCTCTTTGATGTGGGAGGCTCTGGATTTTGGCTATGATGATACCTGGAACTCTCCTTTTTTTTTTCAAATGTTTTATTAACTTCTGATTTACATCATTCATTTCCGCCAGATTTTGAGTTACAAATTTTCTCCCCGTTTTTCCCCTACCCCCCCCAAATAGCAGTCCCACAGGATATCCCCTCCTCCAATCTGCTCTCTCCCATATTTTCTCCCATACCCCTTTCGACTTTTCCAGTGGATCTCTATGCCCCAGTGCCTGTATATCTTATTTCCCAATAACATGCAAAATAGTATTGATAATATATATATATATATATATATATATATATACATACACACACATACATACATATTTGAATATTTGGTTTGAAAACTTTGAATTGGAGATTCATTCCCTTCCTCCCTTGTCACCCACTTACTGGAAGATAAGCGGTTCAGTATAGGATGTACATGTGTGGCTAAAGCAAAACAAAAATATAGTAGATATATTGTAAATGACTGACTATTTCCCTCCCTCCTATCCCACCTCCCACTTGTTCTATTCTCTGCTTTGATCCCGTCCCTTTTCAAAAGTGGGTGCTTCCAAATTCCCACACCCCAGCCTGCCCTCCCTTCCATCATTTCCCTTATCATCCCCTTTCCCCTACTCTCCTGTAGGGTGAGATACCCTATTTAGTGTGTATTTCATTCCCTTCCCAAGCCAAATTCAATGGGAATAGGGTTTACCCATTCCCTTTTGCCTTCCTATTCTTCCTCTCCATTGTAAACATTTTCCCTTGCCTCTTCTATATGAGATAGTTTACCTCATTCTGTCTCTCCCCATCTCCTCTCATTATATTCCTCGCTCACCTCTTAATTTCACCTTATAAGTACCATCCCTTCCTGTTAAATTGGTCCTGTGCCCTCTATCTATGTATACCTGTAAAAATATATACACACATTCACATATGTATTCATATGCCCGTATACCCAGATATATAGACATTATATATATATATATATACATATATATATATATTCCCTTCAACTAGTAATAAAAGTTTAATAAGTTACAATTATTGTTTTTCCATGTAGGAATGTTAATAGTTCAACTTTGATAAGTTCCTTATGATTTCTTTTCCCTGTTTACCTTCTCATGCTTCTCTTGCTTCTTGTATCTGAATGTAAAATTTTCTGTTCAACTCTGTTTTTTTTTCAGCAAGTATGCTTAAAAGTCCTCTATTCCACCGAATGGCCATATTATCCCCTGAAACATGATACTCAGTTTTACTGGGTAGGTGACTCTTGGTTTTAATCCCAGCTCCTTTGACCTCCAGAATATCATATTCCAAGCCCTTCGATCCCTCAATGTAGAAGCTGCCAGATCCTGGGTTATCCTGATTGTGTTTCCACAATATTCAAATTTTTCTTCCTGGCTGCTTGTAATATTTTCTCCTTAATCTGGGAATTCTGGAACCTGGCTATAATATTCCTAGGAGTTTTCTTTTTGGGATCTTTTTCAGGAGGAGATCAGTGCATTCTTTCAACCTCTATTTTGCCCTCTGATTCTAAAACATCAGGGCAGTTTTCTTTGAGAACTTCCTGGAGGATGATTTCTAGGTTCTTACTTTGGTCATGGCTTTCAGGCAGTCCAATAATTTTTAAATTATCTCTCCTGGATCTATTTTCCAGGTCAGTGGTTTTTCCCATGAGATATTTCACATTGCCTTCTATTCTTTCATTTGTTTGGATCTGTTTAACAGCATCTTGGGTTCTCATAAAGTCATTAGCTTCCATTTGCTCCAGTTTAATTCTGAAGCCATGATTCTCCTCATTGAGCTTTTGAGATTCTTTTTCCATCTGGCAAATTCGGCTTTTTAAGGCATTCTTCTCCTCATTGCCCTTTTGTTGCCTCTTTTGCCATTTGAGTCAGTCTGTTTTTTAAGGTATTATTTTCCTCAGTCAGGCTGTTGACTCTCATTTCATAATTCTCTTGCATTGTTCTCATATCTCTTCCCAATTTTTCCTCCACTTCTCTTATCTGCTTCTTAAGGTCCTCTGTGGCCTGTAACCAGCTTGTATTTTCCTTTGAAGCTTTTGGTGCAGGAGTTCTGACTTCACTGTTTTCCTCCTGTTCCATGCCTTGCTCCTTCTTGTCCCCAAAATAGGAATGTAATGTTGGAATCTTCTGTCTGCTTTGTTTCCTTTGCCTGCTCATTTTGCCACTCAATTACTTGACTTTGGGGCTTTTGCCACAGTAGGACTCTGCCACCAGACAGGGGAGCTTTCGTCCCAAACGCTGGGGTTTTCTCAGCTGCTGGAGGTATTAGATGGGTACCCTCTCTGAGGTCTCCACACGCACTGGCAAGCTGGACACACACCCCAGGACCTCCACCCTAGACTGCAATCCAGATCCAAGCAGGTTAAAGCAAGAGCGATTACCCCTCAGACTGGTGCTTGGTCCCCCTATACTCTGCAGGCCAGGAGCTGAAGCTGCCACCTTGGCACTGGCTGGCTGTGCTGGCACCTCAGTGGCTTCTTGCCCTGTGGGTAAAAGCCAAGCACTCCCACTTACTGGTCCCAAAGTCCAGACTACACTAACCTCTCACTTTGTCCTCCGCATCTGAGTGTTGATAAATCTGGAAATGGCCACAGCTGCTGCTGATCTGGAGTCCCTCTGGCCGGAGGCTGGTCAGGCCCACCCTGGGGCTAAAGCCTCTGTGTGCTTCTGGGCTCCACTCCCAGAGTGCTGCGCTGGCCGATTAATGCCGGCCTGTTCTGCTGTCCTCAGTGGGATGTTAACTTCTTTGTGTCATTTTGTGGGTTCTGCAGCTCCAAAGTTTGTTTAGAGTCCCCTTTTTACATGGATTGGGGAAGGTGGAAGCCGGAGCAGCCAGGAGGTCCTGCTTCTTCTCTGCCATCTTGGCTCCGCCCCTGGGACTCTCCTTTTTAAAGCCAGATTCTCTCTTCTTTCACTTTGCAGGAGAAAAGTTATAATAGGTCTGGGCCCATTTTAGTTTATTATTGTTTGAAATGTTATATATATAGATCTAAATTTATCATGTTTTTCAGGTTTCCAGTTCCCTTGACATAAGGTCAGCTGTTTTTTTTTTAATATCCTTTAAATTCTTCTTATTTTTTTTAATCTTGATTTTGTTCTAATGTTCTGGCCTATTTCTAATTTCTGGTGAGTTTGAGTGAATTTTATTTTATTTTTTCTTTCTTCAATGTTCTGCTTGTTTGTTGGTGCTACTTCTCTTAGGAATTAAATTTTCTCTCTCAGGGCAGCTTTAACCACAGTGCCTTTTCTAAACTCTCTTCTCTCTTTTTCCACTGTCCTGCTTACTGCCTCCAAACATAGGGGAGCAGGCTACACATATCTTCTTGGTCTGTTATACTGAGAGGCCAGCTGGCTTGTTTGCTGCCAAGTAACATATTTTCTCCTCCCATTATCAAGTTTACCATTTCAGTCTTCTAAGCTACCATTTCAATTTTCTAAAGCTTTCTTTTTACAATTCTTTTCCCTCAGGACTTTTTGCTGCTCCCAGGGGGCTTTCAAGGTTTCCACTTTGAGGTTTGACTACCTCTCCCACCCCACTCCCCATTTGTGGCTTTCTAAATCTCATTGGATCTTTCTCAGTGGCCCTGCTCTTGTCCTGCTTTCATCAATATAGAGATTTGACATGCAAATTACACATGTCTCTGGCCTTTCCTGATGAGAGGGCAGTTGCATAATATCTGTTGTATACTGGCTTTGCTGGTGGCTCTTTGTTCTTTTAATGGGCACATTTCTTGCTGACTTTTTATGTGGTTTGGGGTGGAAGTCACTTAACCTAGCAGTTTACTGGGCTTTTTGATCATTTATTTAACCTGGTAAGAAATTCAGGTTTTGACTGGTATCTGAAAGTTGTGACTCTCTTTGTTAATATTTATTATATGGAGAAACTTTCTGAAGGTCCCAAAGTCAGTAGAATGCCATTCAATTTCAATTCAATAAATGCTGCACCAGAGTACTGAATTTTTATCTAAATTTTTATTCCAGTCTTCCACTTGTTTTTGTTCATTGTTTCCTAAGGACTTCTTAGAGGCAATCTTTTCTGGGACCTTTGCAGGGCTATAATGAACAAAGTGGGATTGGTAGATATGCCACACATGTTTGGCATACCTTCTTTGCCCAGCCTGATGAAGAAAGTCTTTCTATATATTTTATTCATACATACATACATAACATACACACATTTCTGATGCTTTATTCTGGCATGATATATTCTGATACATATGTTCATCCTATAAATATATATATATATTTATTGTGTCTATATATAGTTTATTTTCTTTCCTCTTTAATAATATTCTTTCTTTATTCTTAATGGACCCTGAGTAACACATTACTCTCAGTTATGACCATTTCAACTTTCCTTGGTGTATCCTCTCTAGTTTTACATAATGACTTCCCACATTTCAGCAGATTAGCTGAACATCTACATTATGGCAAAACTTAAACTTTTGAGACAACTTTAAAAATAGCATTTGGGAGGAGTCTTATTTAAGGATGGCAACGTAGGCATCATCAGTACATGGAACAATTTCCTTACTCAACCATTAAGTTTATCCATAGAGTCTGACAAAGACACTTGGAGTTTCTTATCTTTTTGCACACAATAGTTTTATGACATGAACAAAGAAGATCAACATATTACAGATTTCTATTAGAATTTAAAGCTTTCGTGACTTGAAATCTTTACTTGGTTGAACCAGGGCCTACCCCAGATGATACTATGATGATCCTCTTTATTCTCAACCATTCTTATTCCCCAAGGACCCTGGGCATGCAGGTGACCCTGGTATGATAGTATTTGCCTTCTAGATTTATCATCCTTTTATACATTGCCACCTAATACAGAAACACTGGCTTTTAAAAGATGCTGACCATATTTGTCACTTTGCCAAATGCCTATGTGACCTCAGCCAAGTCATATAAATGAGGGGGCAGGAAATTACACTGGTCTATAAGGTTCCTTTCAACTAAAAATCTATGGAACCAATGTTCCAAACATGTGTATGTCCCTGAAAGGGCTTACACAACTGAATAAAACAGTAAACAAAATTAGATTTGTTTAAAAATTTTAAAATTAGAGAAAACAGAGAATTTTTAAAATTTAAATATGCCTAGGACCCTTGCTGGTGCCTAGATTCTTGAATCAGCTATAACTTGTAGTGAAACTATTAGAACCAATAAAAATTAATATAAAGCTATGAAATAGAAACAAAAAAAATGACCGTATTAAAACAATTCTAACTTGTCCTTCTTGGGCCAATGAGGAGGAGCTAAGATGAAATTTAATACGGATAAATGTAAAATACATGATACGGCTGAAAAAGGCAAAGATATGAGAGAATAGAACGATAAAAGTACCAGGGAAAGAGAATGGTGTGTTTTAGCACACTGAAATGCAAGTTTAATAAAAATCAACAAGTTATATGGCAACGAGAAGACTGAATGCCATCCTATCATGACAAACAAGGAGAGGTAGAAGAAACAGTGAATATTTAACCTGGAAAAAAAGAAGACTTGGGAGAGACTCAACATGATACCAGCCTCCAACGATGACAAATGTCTTCCAGAAAAAGCTAAGGCCTGTTCTGCTTGACATCAAAGTGTAAAACTAAGTGCAATGAGTACAGGTTGCAAAACCACGCCAGCCTTAAGCTTGATGAAAGAGAAAACATCCTAACAATTATTGCTATTAGACCTATCCCAAAGTGGCATGGGACACTTTGGCAAATGGTGGAATCTTCCAGCAAAGGTTGGATAACCTTCTGTTGGGCATCTGTAGGGGGATGGCTCTGAGTCTTCTTCCAGGTCTTAGATGCTGTAGTTTTGTTTTCTGCTATAGACAACTGTCAGCCAAAGACTAACTGTTTCCTTCCCACATTTCCATCAAAGACACCTTTAATACATGGATGAAATTATCATAAAGATTTGACAGAAATGATAGATTAGATCTATGGGCCAGAAGTTGTTCATATTCTCTTAGTCCCTTCCTTGTTTGATAGATGATATTACTTATGATATTTTCCAATCCTTTAAATGTTCCCATTTTTAGAGACCTGGAGTGGGGGGAAGATTCCTCAGCCCTTCCATGATTAAGTTGCTTCTAGCATGACCATCTGTCCTTGCTCAAGTACAGAGGCTGTTCTCTCTGATATCATCTGTTGTGGTGCTATCTCTGGTTCTTCAGACTGCACGTTAGAGATTGAGGCATCAGAGACCAAGTGCTGAACTTCTACTGTCAATGAAAATGAGGACAGGTAATGAAAACTGTGACAAACTGACTGTATTTTCCACATCTTCACTGTTTTACTCCTTTCACCCATAAATATTCTTGGGAAGATCTGGCTTAGTTGGGCCTCATCAACCTTTTGGGAAGCTCTTTCTACCTTCCATTACTCTCCATAGTTTTATGAGTGGATGCTGTTTATAATGTTCTATCTCCATCCTTCATAACGGTTTGCAACTGAGTTGGTGTAATACCCCAGGGATGCCATATCTTACCACTTCTGAGGCAGTTTTTGCAATCTTTTGATCTCCTCCTTGTGCCAACTGCTTTACACTGTTTAAAACTTCTGACAGAAATGGTGATAAAGGCAATGTCTTTACATTTATCCATTTCCTATTTTTCAACATCAAAAGGTTGCTTGACAAGGTCAGAGCAAAGGGGCTACAAATAGATACATAGTATCTTGTTCTCTTCTTTATTCTTCAAACTATTTCTCTATCTTCAAATATTTATAATTCATTTCAGTTCAACAATGGCCCTATTAAGGCTCCATATGAGCCCTAGTAAGACATTATGCTTGAATTGTAAGAACAAAAATGTAATGCTTCCTCTTTTCAGAGTTAAACTGATTTCATCTGTGGTTTTCCTTCAATTCTAACCTAGAATGTTACGACCATATGGTCTTTGCCTAGGCCTCCCCTTTGCCCTTACCTCACACCCTATATCAAAGTTCAGAGGATCATAGGTCTAGAAATGGAAGGAACTTCAGAGGTCACAGAGTCGAACTCCTGCATTTTACAGATGGAAAAATAGAGGCCCAAAAAGGTGGAAAGAATAGCAGTTAATCTCAGGTCCTCTAATCCCAAATGTGGCCATCTTTCCGCTGAATGACAGTTATTTGTGTACATGATAATCTCCCAGGAGGGTTGAACATCCCTTGAAATCAAACTCTGTATTTTTCTTCTGTGTAGAGAAAAGAGGGATTAGACTCCTTTTTCTTGGGCAGAATTAAGAGTGACAAGGCCTAAGTAGCAAATAGGCACAATTAAGTATTACATAAGGAAAAATGTCCATCCTGTTAATGCTGTCTGGAAGCAGAATAGTTGCCTCAGAGGTAGCAGGGTCCTGCTCCTGGAATTTCCTTAAGCAAAGGCCATCTGAACACTTTTCTAGGTATGCTGTAGGTGGGACTCTTTTTAAGGTACAAGTTGGACCAGAGGGTAGCTGAAGACATTTGCAATTCTGTGATGCTATGAAGCATAACATCCTGTACATGGTAGGTTCTTTAAAATGTATGAATGAATTATGAAAACCCTCTTATTAGAAATAGAAAAGGAAGTTGCAAAACAGTTACCAAATCTGATGCGAAAGGAATCCTAAGGGCAAGGAAGCACTTAATTATGAAATGAATGATAGCTGGAAGAGAGGGAAGCCACGCAAAGTTGGAGATGCACTACAGGTCTGGGGGCTTTCAGAGGATGCAGAGAAAGGATTCACGGTTTCACATCAGAAGAGGAATTCAGGGGAGGTTAGGTGGTGCAGTGAATAGAGCACTGGCCCTGGAGGCAGGAGGACCTACGTTCCAATCTGGCCTCAGACACTTGACACACTGACTAGCGGTGTGACTTTGGGCAAGTCACTTAACCCCAATTACCCTCCAAAAAAAAGCAAAAGAAAAAAAAAGAAGAGGAATTCAAGGAGAGCCTGAGAATGAAATTCTAAAGTCACAAGTAAAAAATGATTCAGATGAAAAGGAAAAAGGAGGCTTGCCCAAAGAGACTGATGTGAATGCACAGTGATGCCACTGAACAACTCTGATTTGTAAAAAACAAGTATGAATTTCACCTTACTTATGAAGCAGGCATAACCACCAAGAGGGAATAAGGAGGCCTCTTTTCCTGGCCTCTGAAATTGCCCACCAATCTATTTCAGGAAGGTGAGATTTCCAGTGTTGAAATCCCCCATAGCAGTGTTGGACTAGCCCTGTGTCAATTGTTAATGTTGCTTTCCCACATGGCTTTAAGATGGAAGCCAACAGGCCTGAGGGGATATGCACCTAAAGTTACAGCAAAGGGTATATATTTTCACTGAAGAATAAAAATAAAACCTCCTGTACACTCATCTATCTTTCCATTTTATTTTATTTTTGCATTCTAGCACCACCCAGCACTAGATCATTTTCTTCCCTTTAAAGTAATCTCTCGGGAAAAACAATACGAGACAAAACAAAACTGCTCCTAAGGAAAAACTCTTCCATGATAGAACTCAGACATTTATAACAATCCCTGAGCTTGCTGTGTCTTTTGTTGAGAAAAGTCTCCTTTTTGGCTTACTTTTCTATTAAAGGAGCATAGTCGAAAATACAAGAAGCAAATTTCTTGAGTGCCCCTTGTTTTGAACCATTATCCTATTAGTAACTGTTAAAGGAAAGTAACAGATTCTTCCTAAATATTATACCAGTGAATTCAAATATATCTGGAATTTACTGCCTCAATTTTAGTTAAGGAACCAACATTAAAGTACATATATGGTTCTGGTAAATGACCCCAGTGGTCTTCTGTTGTTATTACTATCCCTGGCCACCCTCTCTAGTGCTAGTGGGTTCTCTCATGCCTCTAGGGACACAAGTGACCAGAAACAGGAGGTGGCACGTTCCTTTCTCCTTCCTCCCTACCACTCTCATGCCTTTCCTGTGCCACTATTCCTTAACAAGTTCTCTTGTTTTCATGTTTACTTTATCCATCTATACTGCCCAATCTGGATACTTATTGTTGTAATCAATCACCCTTAAGGCTGCTTTCCCATCTTCCTCAAGGAGTACAGCACCTGACTCACAATATTCAACTATGACCTATTTTTGCTCTCATATTTGGGGACTTCACCATGCACACTGACTTCCTCTCCAACACCCTGGCCTCTAAGTTCATGAAGTTCTTCAACAAGCTTGCCCTAGGGTTTTACTTCCCCTCTGCTCCTTCTAGAATACCTCCTTCTACCCAAGGAATAGGTCAGACATTTTTCCCACCTTCACCTGTAACTGGAGGTTACTTTCTAAAATAGCATTTAAACAAAAAAGGGGTTGGGAGAAATGGACCTAAAGACTTACCTCCCTATCGGCCTTTCTGTTGATCTCCTCCTGTATCCCATAACAATCCAGATAATCACTCTGAACATGGGTCAGAAATGAGGGGTTAGCTATCCACTAAAGAAAATAACCAACATGGGAGAGGGAGACACAAAATATAAGACAAACCAAGGAACAGTGTAGCTTTCATAGTAATGGAACTCACAATAAACCTTGCAGGTCCCCTAAATGATTAACAATTGCAGCCTGCAGGCCAAACTTACTATTTTATTATATTAGGCCAGGCAGTGTTAGTAGTTGTCATTCACATGCCTAAAAGACTGCCTCATGTTAAAAGCATGTCCATTAGGAATGACTTTTTGTCACAGGCCTATTAGATGGCCATGAAATTCGGAGCTGCAATGACCATGGTACAGAACCTGGAATGGAAAAGCCCTATTACCTGCCCACTGAAAATAGGTGTTTATTTTTCATGTTGGGATGCTTTCAACATTGAATGAAAGGTATATATGGTTAAGTAAGACTGAAGAGACACCCCCAAAAAGGCAAAGGTCTACTAAAGAAAGAGAGGGTAGGAAAGACAATCATCTCTTTTGCTTGGCTTGGAGAACAGAGATATAAAATATTAACTTTCTAGGTTGAAAATCTGTAGTCAGACAAATAGAAAAAGACATATCATGGAATCTGGGGACATGGTCAGCAAATGCCATCCTTTGAAATGGAAGCCAATATGAACTGGCACATAAAGGATGGGAGTGGTAATTGAGCTTACATTTTGATTATAGCTACTTCTCCCCACAACAGCATAAAACAAGAGGATGAATGGAGGTCCCAGCAGCCATGACACTATGTAGACAGCTAAGCTCCCTGTAGGTTACAGACCCCCACCCATGCACATCTAGCCAGCCATCAGCAGAGCTAGGGTCTCCTTTCTGATTCCTGCTGTCATGGAATCTTCTGTGGCTTGCTTTCTCCATTTTGCCTGATGGAAATTGCCCATGAGCCCTGCTTCCTCCCAATCACTTGCTTGATGGGGTGTGCCCTCCTATGGTTGAGTAGTTAGCAGAGTAATAACTAGGAATTTTATGCCCTGAGCAAGTTTTATGAATCAGCTCTGGCGAAAGCACTGGGGGTGACAGGATGGGGGTGAAAGAAACTAAGACCCAGGACAACAGAGTCCAAGTTGTTCCATTCCAATTACAGAACCTGAAGATGGTACCCACCAATTTACTGAAGCACACTGGGAGATTAAAACAACAAAATGAAGTTCAACTCTGGGTGACCTGGTAAAGCAGCAGACTCCACTAGAAAGAGTCTAAAGCAGGAAAATCCTAGATTTCTAGTAGAAAGTGACAGCAGGGGCGGCTAGGAGACTCAGTGAGTAAGAGCACTGGTACCGGAGTCGGGAGGACCTGGGATTGGTTCTGGCCTCAGATATTTAACACCCCCCCCCCCACACACACACACACAAACTGGCCATGTAACCTTGGGCATGTTATTTAACCCCAATTGCTTAAACAAAAGAAAGGGACAGCAGTGGCAATGTAGTCAAAACCCTTATTTTATAGCAGGGTAAATTGAGGACCAGGGAAGTAAAGTGACTTGTCCAAAATCATATATGTCATGACTGTCTGGGGCAGGATTTGAATCCTGTTTCTCTGATTCCAGTTTGCCTCAGTTTCCTCATCTGTAATATAAACTGGAGGAGGAAATGGCAAACCATTCCAAAGTCTTTGCCAAGAAAACCCCAAAAGGGTTCACAAAGAGTTGAACCTGACTGAAATGACTGAACAACAATAACAATAACAATAATCTCTGGCTCTTACACCTGAATCAGACTGTTCAGCTTATTTTATCCTCATGATACCCTCCCTTAGCCTGTGGGTCATGAATTCAGAATATCTTAAGATCACCACTCTCTAAAAGCCACAGCAACCTTTCTAAGTCCTGGTTGCATTTGGGCTTGTTCCTATTTCACTCACTCCGCATTCCTTGGATGAGTTTCTACACATTTGGGATATTCTACATGACTGGTCAAAGCTTCCTTTTTCTCCTCAGGACTAGAAGTGCTGGATCTTTAACTAGTTTCTCAGACTGTAATCAAATTAAATTTTCGATCCTGACAGTTACTTTGATTAGAAATTAACAAAAAAATACCTCCCCCCACCCCTTTCTAAGAAATCCTATAATGGTCCACTCGTCCATGCCTACCATTGTAGATAGACCTTTTTAGAGAAATGCTTCTGCCATGACAACATTAGCGAGTGATTAAAGTGTCCACACCAGGCAGGAGTTTCAAGTTGCTCTGGGGGAATCAAAGACTTTGGCCGGGGGGAGGAAAAAGGGAGAGAGGAGAAGCTGTCCAGAGAAAGCAAATGATCTACCACTATTAAGAGAACAGAGGCCAATGTTCTGATGGAATTCCTTCCTTCCTTCCTTCCTTCCTTCCTTCCTTCCTTCCTTCCTTC